>NW_015112618.1:668333-669445 GCF_001443285.1 Poecilia latipinna | reverse complement strand
AATTTTAGGTTTTACAGGTTCCCGCCCCCCCCCCCCCCTCCCCTCATTTGGATAAGCCATGCTTCATTATGGATTGAGGCTTGTCTACAGACACGTAGCTTTGGGTATCTACTTTATCTAGAAGTGCTTACTGCTGCAAAAATACACTTAGATTTGTTTTTAATATTCTTTTGTTGCCTGTAAATTTACTGTTTTTTTCATTTCATCCCTCCCTATAAATAATAATAAAAATAAAACATCCTTTAGACTCGGTTTTGTCAGAGTTCAAAGGTTCATCATCCATTTGGGAGATTTTGTTTTAATCAAAGATGTCTGGATGGACTGAACAAGTTTTAGATGGTGAACTCTTCACATCTAGCCTCAGTCTGCTGTTTCTCTTTTCACTAAATTCTCCAGTGGCACTGAAATATTTCAAAGTATTGTCAAAACTCACTGTATTGTCACTACAAATATGAAGAGCTCTGAAACCTGAACTGTGCCAAAATCTGCTCTTATTGTTCACATGTTGTTGCTTTTACTTCTTACCTGTATTGGCCTCCAGATTTATGACTATTGCTCCAGGAAGTGGTTATGAAAAGACTTAATGTTATTAGTGAATATGAAATGTCTGATAGGAATCTGAAGCGCATGATAAATGCTGAATAGTCGTCTTATCTCTCCATCTTTCTCTCCACAGTGCATCTGGTGCCAACGTGGTCGCCATCGATAACAAGATTGAGCAGGCCATGGTAATTTTTCTTTATTTCTGCATTTCAACACACAAACAATGAAGGTCAGGCTGCACAGGTTTCCTGTTGTGCCTCAACAATGATTTAATTTTCCATGAAAGCTTTTCCGCTGTTAAGTTGGATCATAAAACTGACTTTTGGGCTGCAGTTTGAACTGTTTTCAGTCGGCATTGATTAGAAACGATCCGAGATAAGTAATCGCACATAGAAGGCACTTGAGCAGTAAACTTGTTTCTAAAAATAGATCGTTCATCACTGCTTTATCTCGGATATCAGGAATGTGTTTTGTTTGTATTTGCTGTATACTAATGTCCCCTTTTTTTTTTTTTTCCCCCCCCCCCCCCCCCCTTCCCCCTCTCTTTTTTGTCGGGCCACCTCTGCTCT
>NW_015112618.1:607475-664943 GCF_001443285.1 Poecilia latipinna | reverse complement strand
GAATGTTTTTTTTTTTTTTTTTTTGTTTTTATATTTCCCCTTTTTTTTTTTTTCCCCCCCCCCCCCCCTTCTTCTCAGGACTTGGTGAAGAGCCACCTGATGTATGCTGTCCGTGAGGAGGTGGAGGTGCTGAAGGAGCAGATCAAGGAGCTGTACGAGAGAAACTCTGTGCTGGAGCGTGAGAACGCCGTGCTGAAGTCACTGGCTAACACGCACCAGCTCAGCCAGCTGTCCAACCAGCTCAGCTGCCTTTCGTCGCCACAGCTGCAGCTGCACCAGCCCCCGTTCATCAAAAACAGCACCCACTCCCTGGTTCACCATGAGGGGAGCCAGGGCGTCTCCTATCAGCCAAACATCACCTCGGCGTGAACTCCCTTACCCTCCTTTTTTTCCCCCACTTTTAACTCGTGTTTAAAGACACGCCTCCCACGGACAGGAGCAGAATGTCCTCGTTTGGGAAAGACGTCAACTGTCCTCTCAACCCTTAAAGCAAAAGACCCGGCTCTGCTCGGTGCATTTGCATTGCTGCCATTGAAGGGCCCTCACACTAAGACATTTACCAACACTTAAAGTCTTATTGTGCCCTTTGTTTGGCTGCACGTGAGCCGTAAAACTGAATGTTGTCCTTTAGCAGGAGATGAGGGATGGAAGGGGGGGTTCACGAGCTTGGTGAGTTTAAACTGTTGGGACAAGCAGTGCTGGAAGACAGTGTTGCAACAGCAGTCCTGCAAAGAATATGTAAAATGAGACTGAAACTGTCCTCCAAGTGTCCACTTCTCCACAACACTCCAGGGCTGGAAGAGGAGAAGGCCAGACATGGCGCTGGTCGGAATGAGCAAAAAAAAAAAAGAATACGTCCTCGTTGAGCGGAGGAGGACGAGATCGGCCGTCTCTACTCCATCAGAGCGAGACGAGAACCTCCGCTTTTTAAAAATACATGTATGCTGCATCGAATGCTTGTTTTCTCAAAGCCTCTGTACTTTGACATGAATCGTAATAAATACTCATTAGTTGTTCAGTTTTAGCAATTCATTTATTTATTTCAGGGCTGCTATTTTCATAATGTAAAATGAACAATGTCATGAAGTTACAAATTCAAAATGACTTTAGTTTTTTTGGGTATTTTAACATCTGTCGGATATAACATCTTCTGGTTTTTCCAACGTAAATAAGTAGGCAATAAGTTCCTTGGTTGAAATTGTTCTCGAGAACTGGTAACACTAAAGGTGAGGTTTTATGAGGTGAAATCCAGGTTGAATGTATATTTTGTAAAGTATTAAAAACGCAGAGGGTTTGTACAGGACAATACCTGTTATGATATAGCATATGTGATGGGATGTTTCAATAAAGAAGTTAATTTACTTTTAGGCTTTTTTTTTTTTTTTTTTTTGAGGAAAAAAAATTTTGGGGTTTTTTTTTTTTTTTTTTGGGGGGGGGATGAAAAGCTGTGAAAATTGTTCAACCTACTTTATAACCAAAGACTCAAACTGTGTTAAGTCATTTTTATTAAATGCACATGTTTTTTTCTAACTCTCCTTCCTTACGTTTTTTTATTTTATTTTCTTATTTTGTGGGTTTGGATGTTCTGCATGATCTGTAACCAGACCACCTTTTTACCTCATGGGTTTTTTTTTATTTTTTATTTTTTATTAAGATCCAGCAATCTTATTTTCTGTCAAGTCTGTGAATGATTGTTAGACAATTTGTGAACAAGAATGGGAACTGTGAGCAGAAGGGGTGGAGTAAGTAGAATGTTTGACGCAAAAGGTTTGTGGCGGCAAAACAAACAAAGGCTGGAGTTGTATTTTTGTTCAGCGATGAAGGGAGGAAACCTTGTGCGCAAGATGTGTGAGGAGTCATCTTTGTTCTCATGTTAAATCCGATGTTCGGAGGAAAGCTGTTGGCACGATTTCATCTGCAAAGTGCAGCACTTTGCATTCAAAGACCAGAGAGCAATATCCGTGGAAACTGTTAAAACATTTCACACTTTAAAGCCTCTGGGCTTATTATGGGATGTCCTGTCTGTTTCACGTCTCTGTGCCTCTGGTGCCGATGCCTTCAGTCGGCGGGCCGCTCGGTCCATTTCTGTGGCTTAGAACCAAACCAAGCTGCTTGGTAAATGTACAATCAGACATCTTTTTTTATATATATCTTTCTTTCCCCTCTGCCCCCCTCTTATTTTTTTGTTCTTCTGAAGGAGACACCGTGTACATACTAGATGTACTGTATGAAAGTGATCACTGAGCCTTGGAGAAAATATCAAAACAAATGCCCTTGTAATGTGCTGTTAAAGAAAATTTTAGTTTTCCTTCAGAAATAAATGACTTGTTTTACCACATTGTGCCGTCGGTGTATTTATTAAGGTTTCAGTTTTAACATACTGGAGTTTCTCTCTAGTATTGATCTCTGACGTCAGACGTGCTCTGACTGTAAACAGTGGGATGTGCAAACAAAAAAAATCTAATTTAGGTCAAACATAAACATGACCGCAAGGACAAACGCTGCAGGTAAAGTTATGTTTTATTGGTCTGTGACATAAACACTTATGTAGAAACACCAAGAGGCTCATATTTTTTTCTGTACCTTTTCTGGATTTCATCCCCATAGCTAGATGTTTTATTGTGAGGAATCTTGATCAGGATTTGTTTCCCCATTAGTTTCACATTTTCACCATAGAGCACTTTGCACCCAGAAAGCAGGCTTACAAATTCTGCATTTCCTATAAAGAATTAGCAGGAGGACCCTTTAGCTTTAATCTGCTCTCTTGTGTAACAGGTTTTAGTTTTGGATTTAGGCGGTGGAGACATTTTCTACCTTTTATAAAACGTTTAATACCTTAAAATTGGATAAAAGTTCAATTTTACTTATAAAGCTCTTTACAAGTGACTGCTGTTGACTAAAACACTGAACATAAAATTGCAATAGAGAGCAACAGACACGAAAAATAAGATATAAAGACCCCTAAAACATAAAAATACCGAGATCTCTTTCTAGAACCGAATCTTACATAATCTCTAGACTAAACATTAACTGCAGTGTTTCCTTTTCAGGTTTTCTGTTTTTAGGCCTTGAATATCTCCAGCTATTCAAGGCCTTCCTCTCCCAGACTGTTTCTGCTGTAGCTTCCTGTTAGCCGGGACTTTTTCTCACCTGCTGCTGTCGCATACCTGGATCCTTCTATTTTCAGAGCAGCCATTGCCCAGAGATTTGTCATCTCTCTCTCTCTCTCTCTCTCTCTCTCTCTCTCTCTCTCTCTCTCTCTATCTCTATATATATATATATATATATATATATATATTTATTTTTATTATTTTTTTTGTTTTTGTTTTTGTTTTGAGCTTGTATCATGTAGATGTTATTTTCTTAGACGCCCTAACTCTAAAACTGTAACTATTCAATCATAAACTCCCAAAAATTACATCACAGTCTTGTCGCAACAATAAATAGAACTGAGAATATATTTTTCATGATCCCTACTGAACATTAAAAATAATTATACCCACAGAGGAGGTGAAGCCTCCTCTAAATTCCTCAGAGCTTAATTCTGATAACGTTCCTGAGAATCTGATTTGATTGTTGGTTAGGAGGAATTTACTTGTTTAGCCCTGAAGGAAGTAGTTACCTGTTTTCCTTAGAGATGAGCAATATTCTTTTGTTTTTTTTCCCCTGTTGTTACAGAGGGAGAAGGAAGATGACACCAGAGCATGCAGAGGTACGTGTAAAAACCTAGATGACGCCATCCTCAGCCACTTGTCAGCTACGTGTCGACTCGCACATGAATCAGAGTGTAAATACAAATCAGATTTCTCATTTTCTCTGTTTTAATGAATGCTGGCTGGATGGCAGCTAATGTTAACACCTGGATTTAACATATTTTATTAGGACTTTATGTGTTAGATCAAGACATAGTGAGTAACTATCACAGACAACGATTAATGACTTGCAACATTTTACAAACGAGAATCTGAAAAGTTGAGATTCAAGCTTTATAATCAGATAAAGCTTGGTTAAACAATTAACCTGATAAAGCTCCTGAAGTCTACAATCCATATTTCAAGAGAGACGTGGTAAGATGGCAGTATTTTCTTTTCTCTGATATCCTGGCGAAATCAGTTGCCTACAGTCCACAGTTTTGGTGGAGAACATTAGGGAACAAATAGCAAAATGAATACCAATGAACACAACAGACTGGTCATAGAGAGTGAGAGGTTCAAATCAGGGTTAGATAAGAAAGCAACAACCCAAGCTTTGAATATTTCGCAGAGCTCTGATCAATCCATCATTTCAGAGCGGAAACAATATGTTACAAACCTACATAAACACACTAGGACATGTCTGACCGCTTATACTGACAGACTCGGCAATGATGCCATTAATCAGAGAAGCAGCCTGGCGGATTCTGGTAACATTAGAAGAGCTGCAGAGATCCACTGCTCAGGTGAGGGAATCTGTTGACAACTCGTCGTGCGCTGCAAAATCTGGTCATATGAAGTCCTGTTTGTAATTTGCAGCAAGCAAACTAAAATTAAATCAAATGAACTGTAACTAAAATTAAACCTGTTTCTTGTATGCCTGTATGTGGAGTAAAGTTAACATGGTGGTGGCAGCAGCAGGCTGTAGGGTTTTTTTTTTTTTTTTTTATCAACAGGGAGAGAAAAGCTGGTCATAGTTGATTGATAAGGTGCATGCGGAACAATACTGCAATAAAGAGGTTGCAAAAGAAGTCTACACATCCACCCAGAGCTAGAACGGACTGGTTCAGATCGAGTCATATTCATGTGTCACAATGTCCCAGTCAAAGTCCAGATCTAATTTCAATTAAAAATGCACCTCCTTTTCAAATTTGAACTGTAAAATTACTTAAAAAGGCACAATAACTGTAAGATATTTTTATAGGATAATTCTGAATTATCCTACAAATAATTATAATTATCCTATGATTCTGACTATATGTTTTTTGCAACTTGGCTTTGAATAGAAATATGTCCACCTGTATACAGGAGACATAAGAGCATGTTAGTGCTGGTGTTCAGACTATTCTGCATCCAATTATCTGCATGTTTATGTTTGGGTGCAAGCAGATCCAACACTAAAGATGACCTTAGTCATTCACCCCCGTTAGCACTTATTACGCAGTTTTCTGTTATGAGCAAAACCTGTCATTACTGTCAGGAGGGTGAGAACATTTTCCCAAAACAATAAGTTTGCAAAAAAAAAGTACAGTTTCTTATAATCCAGTTCTAAAGTCCTTACAATGGATCCCTGGAGCTCAGAAAACAGATATTAAAATACTTATTTTAGTTTACAAGTCATTGAACGGCTTAGCACCAAAATAGATTAAAAAGCTGTTGTTGTATCAACCTTCCAGACCACTCAGGTCTTCTGGTTCTAATCTATTTTTCATCCCCAGAACCAGAACCAAGCATGGAGAAGCAGCATTCAGTTTTTATGCTCCATTAATCTGGAACAAACGTACAGAAAACTACAAAACTGCTTAAAAATCTGAGTTCCTTTGAATCGATGCTAAAAGCCATTTGTGTACAGTTGATTAATTGCAACCGGAACGTCATAAAGTGTAGTTTGTATTTTTAATCCTGTCCTCATTTCCTTTTACATTACCACTACAATGTAAAGATTCGTTTTGCTGGTTTGTTGTTTTATTTCCCACTATTCATATAAAGCGCTTTGAATTGCCTTGTTGCTGAAAATGTGCCACACTAATAAAAATCGACTTTCAGTCAAATATATATTGCTTAATTTTAGTTGTAGACAGTGCAGAAGTGGCAATATCCTGAAATATTAGGTAAAAATCTGAAACTATACAATAAAAATGACTTAAAGTCCCACTCTGAATGCCAACCATAGCTGTAAATTTAGAGCAGAATTTGTTTGTCTGAAGCACTGAGATGCACGATCATGAATCTATTTGGTCTTGAATATTGAGAAGATCAGCTTCCCTGGAATCCAGGCTCCTGTGTTTACAGGTGCTGTCATGTCATGTGCAGTTCCCCTCCCCGCTCCCCTCTCTCTTTTACAAAGTTACATTTAATCTGATTGTCTTGCATTTTGATCCAATCAAAGGAGGAATGAGCCTCGAGGCTATTTTTTGCGCCAGTTTTTCTACCGACCTATGGATGGCCTTCTAGTTTCTATGGATGATGTTTTGCTTATTTTAATGAGTTTATTGCTATTTTGCATTGTAATCACCCAGTAGGCTTTTATTTTCACTGAGTTCTTTCCTTTGTTCACATTGTCTGGGTTTGACTGATTAATTTAGTTTTTGTTATATAACATGGTGGAAGAGAGCCTCAGGAAACCAGAACATTTTATTCTGCAGATGACATTTAACTGAATTAAATCCAGTTCGGTTTTTCTGACACACTCCTAAATCACAGATCCTGTCTTGGCATAAAAGTGAAATCCAGAGCTCCACTTCAAACAAGCACTTGTTTGCCATCAAATCCTGAGGCAGCATTCTGCTTGGAGGAATGGGAAGAAGGAGAACTGAACTGCACAATGCGCTGAGAACGGAGCCGTTCCGTAACTTGATTAAACAGCGTGCTTTGCCTCATTTGGGGTTACGTAGACCCGGTTGTGTCAACCTTCCACCACAATCCCAACTCTGAAAGAGCAAACTCCAAGAGCAGCGCTATCAGGCTCTAAACATCACTCTGTCATAAACTGGATCAGCCAGGCTTTGCGTCACTGTGGCAGGCCTTCCTTTTCACATACTTTCCACAGATCAAGTGTGTTCATGCAGCGGCACTTCACAATTATGAGTCACTCAGGCCCCATTAGCGTTGTGGAAGGTTAGGAGAGGGTGTTTTTAGCGTCACCATGAGCAAAGTGCTTCAGCATATTTAACACCAAGAATGAATGAATGAATGTTTCGCTGCCCTACAGCTTTATTCTCTCTTTGTCTGGACATGTTCTGGCTCCTGAAGCTCATTTTTCATATGTGACACATTAAACACCGCTGGCAGACAATGCAAATCTGTCTTTTGTGTAATATCAATTGATCTGGAGCAAAATATATAAAAGATTTATGGCATTAGTTTTCAGCCCAGATAAAACGTTTTGTTACATAATAAGTTTAACACAGTTCCTGAGAGATTGCAAAGAGTGATTGTAAAGCAGTAAGGAGTCTCTGGTTTCATGTAATATCGTAAAAGACAATGGAAGTCTTAGTCAATCCAGGAATTCGTCATTTGTGCTGCTGACATTGTTCTATGTCGAAAATACATGAGTTCATGTGTGTTTTATGCAAGCACAGTCACTCATTCGGTCACAGTCTCGCCTAATAAACATCCTGTAAAAGAAATTACATCTTCTCTTTCAACTGTGTCCTTATTCTTTATCTTCTTATATTAATTCTGACCTCAAGTGTGTAAAAACACGTTCTGCAATAATTTACTAGAAAAAAAACAACAGAAAAGCAACATATGATCCAATAGCTTATAAAATCATGGAAATGATTCTTTACCAGTGTCTCACTTTGTTATGGAGGATTTTAGCGCAGCTCTTCTTTACAATATAGCTTAACTGCTTTCATGACCTGGTTTGAGTTCAAACTTTGGCCAAGGTCTTCTCACAGAAATCATTATTACTCTGCAGTTGTGCAATTACTGCCATTTTATTCTTATCACAAGATGTACTGTAAGGTCATTGTTGATCATTTCTTGTTTTTGACATTGTGCTAACACACCTGTATGATTCAAATCTGCAAACTGCTTTTAGTATTTTAATTTAACTTTCCCTTCAGATCCTACAGGAGCTTTTCTATTTTGATATAGTTAAAAATAATGAGAACGTGGAGCCCTGTTGTGTGGTTTTTGAGGTTAGGTTAAAATAATTGTAGAGCCTGGTAAAGAACAGGTGGTTTTTAATATGTGCCAATGACCTAAAAACCCAAGAGAATGACGTCTTCTTTTTATGGTAGCGGTATAATAAATATAAACCGTTTGGTCCTGACACACCACTGCCATCTAATGATAGAAATAAATTGTTTCTTAAGCCAAACAGTTTGGTTCTGTTCAGCACAATGGCGCCGCCACGTGGACGTAATATAGTAGTAACCTTTCTGAGGTTAATTAAAATACAAACAAAAAGGAAACATATTGACTTTTCTATTTTCTCAGAAAAAAATCTATGAGTTCACTTGATGGATCTAGTGTAAAGAAATGTTGCAACATTTTTCGTTTCCACAATTTGACACTGAAAAGACAAACTAAAACAAAATTTATAAATAGCACAAAACAGCTGTGTTGCATCATGGATTTTTCTTTAAGTCATCTTTTTCAACCACGATAAATTAAATAGTTTGATAAGAAGCATAAATTGCATACTAATTTCTAGGTTATATCCCGTCATAAGTGTTATTTTGATGTTGCTATTTTTAAACACCAGGGGGCAGTAGCTGCCAAAGGTTCGTTTGGAAGTTGCATAGAAAGGTCTAGAAAGTTAACCGGTAACTGATTGCTCAAATCCTCTCAATGGATAAACTGAAAACTTACTGAAATCAATTGAAAGATATTGATTTACATCCACCCAAAAAGACTAGACGAAACAAAACCGCCACTATCTAATTTTACAAATTTTGCTTCTTCAGTGCAAAAGTAGGCAGGGCGGCGGCCGTTTGCACCGCCCACTCGCTGATGCAGCATCCGCCTATGAGAGCTGATATGCGGCCTATTGTGTTTTGATTGCTGGCTTGGGTATTGTAGGTACCACAGACATGGCGGCGGGAGACTCGGAGTTTAGGTGACTCCCTCCAGAAACCTTTGCAATAGCGTTAAAACTTTTTTTGAGCATAATATCACAGGAGTTAGCGGGAAGCTGGCAGCTTTGGTGGGCAGCCGGCTCCGCCTGGAAGACATGATGGAGGTTACGGCGGAGGGAGAGGCGGAGGAGCGCAGGCAAGTGACAGCTTGGGCTGGGCGCATTACCTCCGGATAGCCGGGGGTTTCGCCAGATTAACAACACAACTAAAACACGCATCGACATTCTTTTTTGTTGACTGTTTAGATAAAGGTGGCAAGAAATGTTTTATTTTTGTTATTACAGAAGCGCCTTTAGCGTGAGTTTTAGCTGTGATGCTAAGGCTTAGTGGACATTTGTATCCAGTCATTAAAAGTGAAGCTGTTATCAGACACTGATTACTTTGACAGTTTTGTTACGTTACGTTATCTATTTGAAATGACTTCCAGTTATCCATTAGCTTTATTATTGCTAATTATTAACTAAGCGCTCATAGATAAATGCTAATCCTGGTCAAGTTGTGCTAGCAGCTAATGCTAACTGTCAAATAAGGTTTTGCAGGTTCTCCGTGATATTGTTGCCTTTAGACATACGAATTCGGACAGTTATGTTACTATTCACATTTTTTTCAAAGTTTGACAAATATGATTCCAGTGAATGGTAATACATATATATAAAAAACAATAAAAAACAATTAAGTTGTATTCTTAAGCAGATTGGGTTTTCTCTCTCCGTTTTAACTGTAAAATCTTTATCAATGTTTGACAAATTTCTACATGTATGCTTTCATACACAATCCGTTGTAACCTATTGAAAATGTCAACCGCCTCTTTGAGTTGGATTTTTAACACACTTGGTTAACACTTGAGGTATTTATAACCTACACGAGAACAGTAGCATTTGTTCTCTTCCAGAGCTGCAAAAACATAGCTCAGTTCAATCAAAAAGTACTTTATTAACTCCGGAGGCAAATTAAAGGTTTTAACTTGTACAATTTTCTTTAAAGAGTTGTTGTAAATGACTTTAGACAGGAAGGAACTTCTGTAGCTGTCTGTATTACAGCACAACTAAAGAAATCTCTGATTGAAGACTCTGTTGTAAGGTTCTACAGTTGTCCCCAGAACAGAACCATCCCTCATTATCAGATTGTTGAGCTTTTTTAAGTCTCTGGTTCTGATGTTGCTGCCCCAGCATATGATGGCAGAGGAGATTTTACTCTTCACAATAGACTTGCAGAGCTGCAGCAGCCTGCTGGAAGCACTGAAGGACCTAAACTTCTTTTAAAAGTACAGTCTGCTCTGTCTTTTCTTGTAAATTACTACACTGTTGTGTTCTCGCTTTTCTCCAGTTGAACCCCCAGGTATTTCTACTTCCCCACCACCTCCATTTATTCTCCCATGATGGAAATGGTGTTTGACCTGACCCTGTTTCTTCTGAAATGTACAATCTTCTCCTCTATTTTGTTCAAATTCAAGATAAGATGATTGTTTCCATGACACAAACTGATCCACCTGCTCTCTCTACTCAACTTCTCATCCATTTCTGAAAGACCTGATGACTGCAGAATCATCTGAGTATATCTGCAGATTTGGAGAATGGTTTTGGAGTTCATAAAGCTTGTTCTCGACACATCATCTGGGCTATTTTTTTATTTTTTATTCTGAGTTTCATTTACTGCTGGAGAAGGACTTTCCAGGAGTGATTTTTTTTCCTTAGTTTTTGTTCCTCTTCTTTCCACCTCCAGCAAAAAAACAGATTTCTCTGCTCCTGTACAAGCCTTTAGACACACTCTGTCCTCTGTTGCTGCCTAATTTCAGCTGGCTCTGCAGTATGTGAGGAATTTTATCTAACTTTAAGCCAGTTACATGATGTAATTTGATTAGTGGCTGACCACAACAAGCTATTTCACACCAACAAGATTTGTTCTCATAAATGTGACCCTCTGCTCTATCAGAGTTATCAGTTCTAGTCTGATAGAATGTGTCTAAATTTACCATCTATCATTCTATTTTAGATTTACATTGTGTGACATATCTTTCTGTCTTTTTCATTACCTAACAAAAGCACAAAGTTATCATAACAGACCGTCCCCTCCAGACACTATCTACAGATTTGTTCTCCTTGCAGCCACGTATCTTTAGAGGGTAAAAAGAAAGTACTGGATTGAAAGCAGCATGACTCTGAGCTGTAATTTATGGAGTATCTCATTCTGATAGAGCAACAGAGATTTCGATATGAACAATACAATAATGTCATTTAGAAAGTCAAATAAACAATGTTGAAGTTTATCTATAATCTAGGCTAATGTGAAATGAGATATGAATTCCTAGACCTCTTATGTTATAGGTAGAAGTGGTTGTAGGTATAACATTTTCTCTGGGAAGCATCGAGTTGGACAGAAAAGCTATTCACTGGACTGTAACTTTCATTAAGTTGCTGAGACATCCTTTTTTTCGTGGAATGTGTTTTGATCTGTTGAACCACATTGCTGTCACCAGCACTTCTTTACTTCCCTCCTTAACCTCCTCACCCTGCGTCTTTTTTTGTTTTGTTTTGTTTTCTCCCCATCCCGGTCCCCCTTTTGTGCTTCCAGGAGGGAGCAATGGAAGCTGCTGTCCAGCCTGAAGACCACGGTGGAGGGCCTCGTGTCCACCAACAACCCCAACGTCTGGTCGCGGTACGGCGGCCTGCAGAGGCTGCACAAGGACATGAACAACATCCTCGGTCACAGACTGAAGAACGAGCAGGTCAGGGGATGTAGCTTTGTTTCAGTTTTTTTTTTCTTTTTTTTCTTGAAGATGAACTTCATATTTCATCGGTGGGGCGTTCTCACACTTGAGCCCAAGTTGCAGCTTTTGATCAACTTTGACCCTAACCATCAACTTGGCTAGCCAACTGAAACGTTGACAAGTGATTGAAAACATAACATGGAAAAGTTTTTTTTTTTTTTTTTTTTTTTTTAAGCCATTTTACAAAAGATTTCTCTTAATAATTCACCAAAGAACCTCACTATGCTTTAAAGGAGATGATAATAAAGTGATACTGATACTGACCATTTTACCTTAGACTCAACCATTGTTGTTATTCGGCAACATCCCAGACTTTATTACAGTGTTGTTCTTTATAACTGCTTTTTGTTATTTATAAAAACTGATATTTCTTAATGTTTTAAAAACTGGTTTACTGTTGCAGATCTACTACAAGCAGCGAGACTACTGGCCTTTTGTTTGGTGTGTTCGCTACATCAGCCCCCACCTCGCCATGCACGTTGAACAGGTATGGGCTTCTCAGAGAGGGGAACAAAAGTGAAATCATAGCATCAGATTCAAATGTTTGGGGAAATTTACTTGTAAATGTAAACTTAGAAAAAGAGAGGGTGATTTCTTTCAGTTCTGCATTTCTCATGTGCACACTTACTAGACCTAGAAACTTTGTGTCGGTTTCTTGCTTGGTAAGTTTGGAAGTGTCTTGAGAAAGTTAAGCTACAAGGATAATTTAATTTTTCTATATTTGTTTAAACATCAAAGTAGTTCTCTAGGTTTTGAACATATCTTTACTGCAAATTAGGACTATTTGCTGCGACGATATACTTCCTCATTTGGTAACTTAAGACAGGAAAACAATGATTTATTTCATAATACAGGATGCATAGGGATTCATCAAATGGATGAGGGCTACTGTAGCGTCTAGTTTACTAAGGATAAAAGGATAATAAATTGAATTCATGCCAATGCGTTCTCTGTAGTGTGAATTAATTTGCGTAAGAAAAAGGATGAAAATCCGCTTTAGAAAAAAAAAAAGTACATTTGGAGGGGCAAAAATCATTAATCATAAAAAAATGTCAGGCATCCTAAATCTTCTTATGTAACTTGGTAGGAGCGTTTCATTGTTATGTCATGTGAAGAATGAAATGAATCCCCACAGCTCTTTGCTTTTGTGGGATTTTTAAGCAACAGATGGACTATTAGCAGCTGAAATGTAATTATCCTAATTTTTTGCTGCTGTTGCTGATCAGCAGGGCTTAACTGTGACATAACAGTCATGTGATCTCTTGCTTTCTGTTCTTGTTAGTTCAAGTTAAGTGCAACTGTGCACCTAGCAAAGTGTTCTGGTTGATTTCTCGTGTTTTGTAGAGCTTCAAAATAACAAATAATATGTTTGCTTTGGATATAAATATATTTATTTTGTGTTTTCATTTTTCAGTTCAGTCACCTGGAGCCGGTTCTGAGCAGCGGGGTGCACAGCGTCGGTGAGAGCCACAAGGCCGAGCGCTGGTTGCTGCACAGCTTGCAGGTTCATAAGCTGTCAGCTCAGCTCAAACCTCTGCTCAGGCATCTGGGAAACACACGGAAATATTACAACGGTGAGCGCACTGGTTGGGAGTGAAAATCAAACACTGTTTACTCATTCCATGTTCTCCAGTGGTTCCTGTTTACATGTTTTTTTTTTTTTTTTGTTTTGGTTTTTTGTTTGTTTCTTCCTCGTGTCCGTGCCCGTCAGACGACGCCTTCCTGCTGAGCGAGCCTCATGTGACGGCCATGTTTCAGTGTCTGGAGGCTGTGGAGCAGAATAATCCCAAACTGCTGGCCCAAGTAGACACGGTTGGGGTGGGTTACTCAAGCTTTCAACGTGTGCTTCAAACTGCCTCTGTTTGGAAGAAATTAGTTCACCATCATCCATTCGTCAAGTATGGTTGAGTGTAAGTTGTAGGGAGTATGAAAAGGAATCACCTCAAGTGTTGATGTCCTTCCTCCAGCTTTCCCCGCTGAAAGGCTCTCCGTGCCTGAGTCTGCTGAAGAGCCAGAGCCTGTGTGTGCTGCCAGGGGCCGGGGGGGCCTGGAGGAACGCCGACACGGCTCCTGGAGGAGACTCTCTGAACCGCAGACTAACCACCTCAAACTGCTCTCTGCGAGAAGCGGTCGCAGCCAACCACAGGCCAGCAAACACTACAGCAGCTAGATCCCCTAAAGGCAACAACACAAGTGAAGAAAGCATCAGTACCAAGTGTAGGTTTTATGTGTCTCTGAATATATCTACATCATGTTTTCAAGATGTGCTAAAAGGATTTATTAGCAGGTTGTCCTTTTCATTCATGTTTTTTCTTTGTAGTCGTTAGGTTAAATATTAAACGGGTGGAAAAATCTATTGCTGGTTTCTGCAGGGTGAGTTAATTATCTTTCCCAATGACTGACAAAAGAACAAAGGTTATTGATCCATCCTTATTTCTCCTCCTTCACTTTTTTTGAATCGTCAATGATGTTATGCTAGCTAGACTAATGGTAGATGGTCGTCTTTTCACCCAGATTTTCAGCAAGTGTTAGTAAACATATTGGCTATGTTGCTGTGGATTCACTGCAGTTTGTTTGTGAATTGACTGACTGAACTAAACATACAGAAGGCTAATTGTTTGCGGATGAGATCAGTATTTGAGACGCAGCCACTTTATAACAAAAACTGTTTCGATGTTTTCTCAAGCAGGAAATGACATTTTTTGTACTCTTCATCAAGTTACTATCAGGCTAGGTTTCTTTTATACATCAAGACAGAAAAGCTAAAATTTTGAGTAGTCCAAATTTTAGAAATTTAGATTAGTCTTGTATTCCTAAGTAATCAGGCAGATGCTGCTAGTACAAAATGCTGCAGCCAGAATCCCAACAAACACCAGGGAAGTGAAGTCTTACTGTTTGTGAAATGAGAGATTTTAAAACATAAACTTTTAAGGCAGTGAATTATCTCAGACCTACATACGTTTTGGAGTTGATTCTCAGGCGTGAACTGTGTAGAGCGCTCAGATCATCAGTGTCCTTCACTCGGTGTCCTGCAGCTATGGAGCGAGATGAGGTGAGGCAGCTCAACATCGGAACAAGTTGCCTAAAAACCTGAGCTGTGCAAAAACTAATGATGTTTATTGTCCTGTTTAAATTGGGATACAAGAGATTCACTGCAACTTGCCCATGAAAGGCAAAGTTTACATTCAGTTTGGTATCGTTTTTCGTTTTAAATTAAATTTTTTTTTTATTATTCAGTACTTAATACGTTTATTTCTTATTTTAATGTAATTTTCTTCACTCCCTTTTCTTTTCATGTGCTGTTGTACAGCTGTGCTTCCCCTGGCTGAAATTTGGCATCAGTAACAACCGTAGCAGAGTTCACTTTTTTGCACAATATAATAAATCAAAATAAACATGTTTTTCTTTTTCTCTGCAATTTTTCTGTGGTAATATTTTTTTGTTGATGCTGTGATACAGACACTACCTCTCCAGCCAGCAGCGTGGAAACTCCGTGGGTGGTCGCGTCCAGGCCCGGGGACGGTGAGCGAGGTGTGACGCCGTCTCCTGGATCAGTCTCCGTCCCTCACATCTCCCTGTCGGAGTCCCCATCCTCATCCGTTCAGCCCGAGGCCGGGGACTCCTGCGACTCCGACGATGGACCGGAGTATCTGGCTATCGGTAACCTGGGGCAACGCAGTCGTCGCGATTCCCGAAGCTCCATCCACAGCAGCGAGCAGGACCAGACAAAGGAACCTTGCACACAGCAGAGTTCCCAGACCTCGACCCCGCCGAGGCGCTCGTCTTTCTCAGAGGGTCAGAGGGGCCCCGGCAGGGGGGCCAAAGGACACACCCGCTCGTTTTCAGACACGGGGATCAGTCAGAAACTCAGGAATGGTGAGTGACAGGGACTGAATGTGCCAGACGACTAAATGCGCAAATATATTAAATAATGAAATGGTTTTACTGATGACATCATGTAAAGTCGAGCTGTTTCACTGGGCTAGTTAGCTAGCAGTAAAAACGAGCCGGATTTATTATCAGAGCGAGACGCTCCGACTGCCCTCTGTTGGGTTCCTACACAATCTGGGAAAGTCTGGAATTCGATTGGTGTCTTTTTCAGATTTGGATGAAAAAGTTTGGAAAAATATTTTCATATTCAGACTTTACTCCCTAAATAATATCCATCTATCTGTCTATCCATATTGCTCTCCATCCCCGCTGTGCTGGTCCGTCTTTCTGTTTTTCCGTGCAACATGTAAAATATGTAGGAACCCTGACTTTGTAACTTCCTGCCAGAAAGCGCTTTAAAGTTGACCTAACTTCCTCTGTTTTGCTCAGATTTGTTTTCCCTTTCAGCTTCAGTTAAACTGTCTTTCTCCTTTATCTCTCTACTCTCTCTTCTCACTCTTTATGCGAAGGAGGAGGCCACAGAAAAATCACCATAATAATAGAGGATCCAGTAGCAGGTTGGCAGTGCAGTTTACCTGTACTCCCATCATTTGACCCCATTTCACCCTCCCTTACTTTTTTTTACTGCATGTTTATGAATTTTACCCTTCTCATTTCCAGTCTTGTGCTCAGCTCGCGATTGGTTCCTCAGGAGCTGTATTTTATTACATTTTGATAAATTGCTTCAAATTCATGAAACAAATGGTTACCTCCATTGTGACTTTTCTTTTGTTCATGCACATATTTGGTTTCTGTTTCCTGTCCTATCATTTCATTGAAAGTATTGCACTTTATTGTACCTTTTTTTTTATGTTCAACAAGGTGAGGCAAAGAACTTTTACAATCAAGAATTCAGCAGACTTTTTATGATCAAGTCCAAAATTGCATTTAGTTTAAAACACTTTACTCCATAGCCCAAGTTTAATAGTATCTACTGCAGTTAAAAGAAGTATTGAACACATTTTTCTCAGTTTAGATATTTCTAATGGCGTCAGTGGCTGGAAATTTCCACCAGATGTTGGTATCAGCCCAAGATATCCTCACCCACAATACAATCGAAGCAAATTCACCCCCCACATTAAGTCGTGGGTGGAATAACAGACTTCTGGTAAATATGTAGTGAAACAAAACTTGCTTGGTTAAGAGCAACTTCCAGGCCTCTGTGGGGAAACTGAGTCACATGCTTTGCTGAGGAGTGATTCTGGTCCGTTCTCCCACACAGACTGTCTCTAGTTCTTTCCATAGATTTTCAGTTGGAGTCGAGAGATGATTGAATCGTTCCGTCTATTAAGAGCTTCCTAGACCGTGTGCTTGGGATTCCTATCTATCCTGGAAAACCACACTTGTTATCAAGAAAGGACTGAGCTGTCCTTTTTTGAAGGGCAACTCACACTATGATGTTCCCACCTGCAGACTGGTGTCTTTTTTTTTTTTTAGGAACTAACTTCTTTATTACAGACATGTGATGTGAATATCATGTCAATGGAAAGGCTAGAAATGTATTTATTCAGGAAAATTGATGTTCAATGCTTATTTTAAATTATTGTACCTGTTTCTCCATGCAGTTAATAGCCATGATTTATATAAACAAATATCACAAAGAAATTAAGCATTTCATTGTCTTCCATCACTTTTTCATACACGTTTCCATTAAGGATGTAGAATGCAGCTCAAAATGCAGTGAATAAGGTATTTTTATAGTTTGTAAAAACTTGTGTTTTTGTTCTTCAGAATCAGCAGGCGAAGACTCCAGCATGAAGGACTACAGTCCCTTCTCTCCTCAGCGCAGCGATGCCAGCACCCCCAGTTCTCTTTACATGGAGTCCTGTGAGTCTCATATCCTGTCAGAAAAAGATTCGTCTTTTCGTCACGTTCAGGTTTCAGTTGTATTTTGTTGTTTCTTTGTTGTTTTTGAAAGAAGCAGAAGTTTGGTTTTATTTTACTACAAAACGCATAATTAAACACATACCTGATAATTAATATATCAGGTATGACTAAATACTTTTTTCTTCTTTTTTTTTTTACTGAAATTTATTTTAGTTCAGATCAAGAGCTCCAAGTTTGCACTGCAAGGACACAATAAACCATAATAGGAAATCTTTCTTGGAAGGAAAAGACTTCAATTTCTTTTTTTTCTTTTTTTTTTTTTAAGCTGACAAGAAAACATGAGATTCCCAGAAAGGGAAAAAAAACAAAAAACATTTATTGTTTATGTGACTATAAAATGATTTGCTGGTATAAATTTTTACTTCCATAAATTCAAAATAAATGTTTATTTTGAGCATCTGCTGTTTGGATGACCTTAATATTGCTCATAATATTACTCCAACATGTTTATTGTTGATAAAAAAAAAAAAAAAAAAAAAACTTTTTGACAGGTTTTGGAAAAATTCTTAAAATAAATAATTGTAATTTATCTCGGAAGCAAAATCTTACAGTGAAAAGTTTTGGAAAATTCATCCCTTTTATTCTGCAGAACAAAAAAACATGTTTATAAATGACTTTGAGCAAATTCATAGATGTAATAAGATACAGCTTAATCAGACATAATTTGTTTTCCCTTGTTTGTGTGTTTTGCGTATTGACTTAAAGTTGTGCGTACTGTGTTGACATCAGATGGGCCCCAGTACAGCAGTGTGCCGGATGGGATGTTCAGGAAGCCATCGAAGGGACAGAGCCTCATCAGCTACCTATCAGAGCAGGACTTTGGCAGCTGTGCTGACCTAGAAAAGGTAGAATCATGATTCACCTCGGGGTCACGGTTTAACAGGATGACAAAGGAACATGAAGAGTTTAAATTTGGGAGACAACATGTTGGGTAATATCCATGCTTTGCAGGAAAATGCTCATTTCAGCATCTCGGAGTCCCTCATCGCCGCCATTGAGCTGATGAAGTACAACATGCTGCGCCAGGAGGAGGACGGTGAGGAGGAGGGAGACAGCGACTCCGAGATTCAGCAGCTCAAACAAAAGATCCGTCTGAGGAGGCAGCAGATCCGCCGCAGCCGTCTGCCGCCCTACACAACCTCCCAGCACCGTACGCCAAGTTACAACTCAACACCCAGCTCTCTCTTAAAATATTCAACTGATTAGTATTTTACATGACACTTAAATTATGTAAATAACTTGTTGGTAAGGGGGGGGCTTTAGCCTTTTTACCTATTTTAGTTGCTGATGTGATATGGGACAAAACATGAGAGAAAACCTAACAATCTTTTTACCAGTTTCTGCACATCTTCAGAAAAAAGTCATATTTGTTTTGCATAACTTGTTGAAACTGTTTCCTTGTGCTCAGATTTCCACTCCACTGACAGCGGAGGCTCCAGGAGGAGCTCTCAGGACTCCTACCAGGGCCTGTCCGACTCCGGCTCGGCCGAGGAGGTGGAGGAGTGTGAACTGCAAGGTAAAGAGAGGGAACGAGGGATGAGAATGGGGGAAAAAAATTACAAATTTATTTGATGGCTTATTTTTTTTTTTTTTACAAAAGAAAAAGTTGATCAGTTTCATCAATATAGTGAGGTGTAAATCATGCAGGGGATCGACTTCACTTCTAGCTGCTTTCAAAGATCCAAATTTATTACTTTAATTTATATCCTTCCCAAAACATTTTTTGTAAATTGATTGTTTTGTTTTTATTTTCCCCCCTCCATTTTCTTCATGAATCATCATCTCATAACATCGTTGGCTGCTCACCAATCAGCTTTTATCATCTCCTATAACCTGCAGATCAGAGTACAGCGGCCAGTCTACTGACTGTGGATGTAAAATATTCCTACTGGCGACACGTGACGAGCCCAGTAGGGGCTCATATGGGAGCTCCGGCTGTAAAAGCTTCATAAAATCTCCCGTCATCTGAAAACCCGAGATGATTAACAGAACATCTACGTCTAAACATGCATTATGTCGATAATTAATGACTCTCTTGGATGTGTGCTCATTAAACCCGGGTGTGTTTCTTTACGTTTTTCAGTACTGTTGATTTATTAACCTTTGACCTTCACAGCTCCCTTCTCGGTGCAGACTGTGTTTGGCTGGAACACTAACACACCTCTGTGTCCAGTGTTGAAATGTCTGAGTGGGTGTGGGTGTGCTCCTGTGGGCAGTGGCAGTGCTGAATGTTAGTTTCTGTCTCTCAGATGGCTGTGAGGGCCAGACCCTGCTGGCGGTGTCTCAGAGCGGCCTCTCCTTGTCACTCGCCTCCCTCTTCTCAGGTATCTGCTGGCTGACTCGCGGCTGACGCAGCTCCGTACGGCTCTATATACTGAGAGGAAGCGGGTGGCTCTGATCCAAACTGGGGGGAAAAAAAAATACCAGCTTTACGCTTCACTGGACTTTTTGAAGAGTCTGTAATTTATAATGACTTTGAAAAGTATTCATACCGCTTGACATGTTCAAACCACAAATTTATAAGTACTTAGAAAGTGCTTGAAATTTTATGCAACAGGCAATCGACCGTAATTGTGAACTGAAATGAAAGTGGCGTAGTTTTTGTTAAAGAAACCTGGGAAGCGTGACACATTTTATTTAGTGACCCAGAGTCAAAAAGAATGGAATAGAATAGAAATGACTTTTATTGTCCCACAGTGGAGAAATTGACGTGCAACAGCAGCAAAGTGACAGAACATTGAGACATGTAGTGTAATGCAGAGATTAAAAGAATGTCAACTTAAGGACGATATACTGTACTGTGAGGGATAGATTATAACATAAATGGTTTAAGCCAACCGGTGTAAAATGGTTTGTACAACAACCTCAGCTTGTCTTTAATAGGTTTGCACGTCTAATTTCAGATTTGAATGAAACTTGTGCAGACCTGCTTTCAAGTCTTTCCACAGATTCATAATTGGATGATTACGCTTTGGCACGTGCCATTACAGTGTAGCTCTTACCTGTAGGCTAGTTGTTTGACTTTGTTGCTGAAGCTTTACTCCAGTAGCGAGTCTTTTGCCGAGTCTCAGACATTTTCTTGTTGCATGGCCTCATCCAGTCGCTGTCAGCTCAGATCAGCTTCACTGTTCCTGCTTTGAAAAGCGTCCCCCCAAATCATGATGCTGCCACCACCGTCTTTGTTTTGGGAATCGTGTTCAGGATGCTCTGCAGTGCAAGATTACAATCCTGACCAGAGAACCTTCTTAAACTTTTTTCCCACACCACTTCCTTCAGATTTTTAAAAAAAAAAAAAAAAAAAAAAAAAAAAGTAATGCTTAATTTTTCTTCAACTGCACCAGGTTTTATTTTGTATTAAATACACGAGAAAAAGTGAAAAAGTTTAAGTGGTATGAGTTATTTTGAGAGTTACTATAAATTCATCTTAAAACACGTTTCTATTAGGATATTATTATGTGATGGTATTTCTTTTCTGCTGGACTTGTGATTATAGTTTGTCGTTGTGCACAACAGTTAAGGTTCTAGGAAAAGTACAGAAAAAAATAACTATGCCTTTTCTTTTAATTCAATTTACAAAGGCCTTTTCTTGTTCATTCTAAAATAACGATTATTGGAAGTAAAACGCCTGGTCATTGGCCTCAAAATTGTGATTTATAATTTGCTAATAAATAGACATATTTGAACATCTACAATGGTCAGACCAACATCATAATTAGAGAGTGATTTGTTTTTGTTTTTTTCTTTTTCTGTAGAAGTAGCTGTTAATAGTGAGATTAGTTTCTGTGTTACTCTGTCTTGTTTGGAGACGAGCCAGCTGCCTCCTCACCTGAGTTGACCTGTGTGCTTGTTACTCTGCTGCTTCAAGGCTTTGGTGGTGCAGGAGACGGGTGTGCCTGTATCTGTCACTGTAGCTTCTTCCATTATCATAATCCATCCACTTCATTATTTTATGTTTTATAGTAGTGAGTATTTATAATCCTCTTGTACGTTTCCAGCACATTTTGTTCTTTTTTTTGTAGGTACTGGGATTCAATATCTAAAACGGGAAGCAACATATTAAGTGTGTTCTGTTTTTTTTTTTTTTGTAATAATAATAATGACCTGCCGTTATTTTCTGCTTCATGCAACTTAAAGCATCGCTTACCTTGATGGTAGATTCCTCAACAAAAAGTCTCTTAATTTTTCTGTTATGATCGCACCTCACTCCTCTTTTTGCCACAGACTAAAATCGTGTCAAATTTCAGTCACCAACCTGCCTGAATAATCAGCGCAAACAGAGCCGTCGTCTCACGCTTACTCATCCAAATCAAGCTGTTTCTCTAATTATGCAGATGTTTTCCTCTGCAGAGCTAAAAAGCCTTTTTATTGACTTGATTACCAGCTCTTGCTGCTGAGAACGTCTATTGTTGTACGTGTGAAAGGCTCTGACTGTAATCTGTGCTATGTGACAACAAGCCGAAATGTTGATCCTGCGATAAAGAGAAACTGATGAGAGGAAAAAAAAAAACAAAACCCTGCAGGCGTTCTCCTGCTCTACCAAACCTGTTCTACTCATTTCCTTTCTTTGGTGATGTAGAAGAATCTGTCAAGCTTCTGCTGCATGCTCCTGCTTTCATTTAATAATCAACGAAATGTTTTTTTTTTTTTTTCAGTAGATTCCTTATTTTGTAAAGTTTAAATGTTAAAATGCTTCAATTTAACTCTGTAATGGCTTTTTGTACTCTTCCTGTAGCTAATTCTATCTTTTTTTTACTTCCTGATGGGGAAACGAAGCTAATGAGAAACTTCTTCCAGTTTTTGCTTTTTAACTTGCTATAGAATTATTTTCCTTCTATTTGTAGCATTGAAGTCTTTAAATCCCTGAGACACTTTGAATATTTTATGGTACAACACCCTTCACAATTGGTAGCACCTCTGGTAGAGATCTGTACTAGTGTAAAATAAATAAAATAAAATTTCAAAGACTTTTATTTGATATCCTTTGCTGTGAATGGTGGCAAAATATTTAGCCTTTAAACACCATTTGTTACTTGAAGGAGATGTTAATTTATCTTTCCCATTTTGAAGGTTGGATAACTATTTATCTATTTGCCCTGCGTTTTTAGAATTGCTGTCTAAAATTTTGTCGTACTGTTTTGCCCAGTGACAATAAATGAATTCTAATTCTATTTCACTTTATATTTATTCCTCCAGGGAAACAATGAGTCACAATTTTTACTGATTTAAAAGTTTCTCAACACTCTAGTCAGCTTTAAATTGGATTTAAAGTACCAAAATGCTTCCGATTCATTCGTTAGGAATTGTTGGGCGCTTCTCTGGTTGTGGCAGTAGCAAAGTTTGTAAAAACAGTTTCGTATTGTACTGTAATCCAAGATTAATTTATTTTACTGCTTTTAACTAATCTCTACCAGTGGTGCAAAAAAAAAGTGAGGATACCTTGTTTTGCAGGTTAAAACTTGTAAACCTCTGATGTCCTCTGATTAAACCGCTCTGTTCTCGCTGTGTCTTTAGATGCAGACATAAAGCGCAGTGTAAGCTCCAGTGGCAGGTCCTTCCTGAGCTCTGAATCCATGTAAGTTACAGTTTTGTGCATTATTAACTCGGTCTTTTTTGGTTCTATCTTTTGAATTCTGGTACTGTTTGATCTTTCTAATCATTTTTTTATCCTCTGCAATGTTTTTGTATTTCGCAAGTTTAAATCTCTCAGAAAAGGTAAACTGGTACAATAAAACCAGAGAAAACCCCTCATTTGTCCTCCAGAGACATTTTTCAGGAACTTCCATTTTATATCAATTTGCATCTTTTCTGCACTGTTAACCAGACTGGGGGTTTTTTGCTGCGCTTCTGTTAATTAGCAGAGAACAGGTGTGGCTAAAGCAGGTTTTTTTTCCTCTAAGAGGTATTTACATGTTGTTCCTATTGTTTTTCTTTAGCTCTCCCTCCTTCCTCCAGTCTAACTCGGCTGAGTCGGTGGCGATGGGTTTGCTCAGGCAGTTCGAGGGCATGCAGCTTCCTGCAGCTTCAGAGCTCGACTGGCTGGTTCCAGAGCACGATGCTCCACAGAAGGTGCAACGTCTCATTTTAATCTGAACTAAAACATGATGGTCCCTCGTACAACAGTCATAGGTTTTGTGTTTTGCAAACATGTTCTGGAAAGCAGTGGAGCGTATCTAAGCTTTACTCTCGTCTCCTACCAGCTGCTGCCTATTCCCGACTCTCTGCCCATCTCTCCTGATGACGGAGAGCACGCAGATATCTACAAGTTGAGGATTCGAGTTCGAGGCAACCTCGAGTGGGCGCCGCCGAGACCGCAAATCATCTTCAACATCCATCCTGCACCAAAGTCCGTAAACATAAGTTCTCCCTCACTTTGCTGCCTTTTTAAATCTGTTGTTTTAATCGTTATTTATTGAAAAGCTTTTCATAAAATGTATTGACTTAGTTTGAACATGTGGGGCTTCATTTTTTATCAGAGCTACCTGCCAAATAAGACTGTAACAAACCCTGGGAATTAATTTAAAATAGTTGAAATTTAAACTTTTAACACGTGATAGTCAAGGACCTAACAAGAAAATATTTTTAGTAATGCCATAAGGTAAACCAGTCTTCTTTGTTTTCACATTTAAAGATATTTCAAAAAAATTACTTGAAAAATGGATTGTAGATGTCAGTTTCCATAAGACCACTGCAACCTAAATAGCCAAATTGTTTGGTGTTTTGTTTCATTTCAGGAAGAAGATCATTGTTGCCAAGCAGAACTACCGCTGTGCTGGATGCGGCACCAAAATAGACCCAGGTATGACCTGCAGCCACAGTAATACTAATGCACAAATGGATACAAAGTGCAAAATGGTTTTAAATTGGGTTTTACCTTTCTGACACATTAAGACATCCAATATTAAGTCCTGCTTAATAGACTGACAGACACTTCATTTATAGTCTGTTTCTATGTTTTTATTTCTTTCTTCGTTTCTTTGAAAAATGGTTTGCTTTTAATAGCTTCATTCATCATCTCAATTATGTTAAGTACTCTCTACTATTAAAAATACTCTTTTTTTTTTTTTTTGCATTGTAGTTACAGTTGTCAGTTTGTTTGTCACCTGTTTGAGCAAATCAGACTGAAAATCGCCTAATTTTTTTTTGTCTTAATTGATCAAATTTATACAAAAAGTGGCAATTAGATTTTTTATTTTTTTTGTTTGACTACGTCTTCTCTCCTCCTGTTGTGTTTCTGCTGGCTGCCCTCGCCTCAGACTACATCAAGCGACTGCGATACTGCGAGTACCTCGGCCGCTACTTCTGCCAGTGCTGCCACGAGAACGCCCAGGCGATCGTTCCCGGCCGAGTTCTCAGGAAGTGGGACTTCAGCAAGTACTACATCAGCAACTTCGCCCGGGACCTGTTGAGCAAGATTTCAGGAGACCCTCTGTTCAACCCGAGCGACATCAACAACGGCTTGTACAAGAAGATCAAGTCTCTGGAGTCTGTCAGGGTGAGTTCAGAGGCGGTAACATTTTCCATGCTGATGTTTACGAAGATTCACGGGTTGCATTCGGCTAAAGGAGACATTTCTTATCCTCACAAACATCCCAGAGGGACGAATATCAAGTCCACAGAGAGTGAAATAACAAACTTGTGACCTGCTGCATTTTGAGTGAGGTGGAATGAATAGAGACATTCAGCATTTATCAGCTGCAGTTAAAATGATGCTAAAAAAAAAGTCTCCTAATGCTGCTTCAGTGGCACACAGCATTACTGAGCTGCAGGGGGAGGAAAGAAATGGCCAGAAACAAGATTTTAATGTTTCTCACACAGCTCAATGGAAAACGGATTCTTCCTAAAGAAAATTTATTTAAACCACCAACCATATCTGAGGTTTACATTATTGTGGGTTTACGTTCAAGTAAATTTATTCTGCAGCGATGCAACCTAAACTTCTCAGCACTGAAGTTTATACATAATAATTAAAAAGAAATGACCCCAAGATAAAGAGAAAAGCTCAAAACTTATTAAATAAATAAACTGATACAATTTTATTTAAAATTTAAAATCTGTTTTCGTAGCCGTTTCTATATATTTTTTATTATAATTAGGATTTAGACTTTGCTGTTCACGTTTACTTAAAGTTGAAGCTCATTAGTCAGCTGACTAGATCACTTAACTCTTTTGGGGTTTTCTTTGAGAGATGAACCGATTGAAGGAAAGCATGATGATATTTACTGAAGTTTCTTTTTTTATGAGTTGTTTGAGGCTTTTTGGACATGTTTCAAAGTTTTTGCTGCTTTTTTTTTTTTTTTTTAACTCTATTTTGGTCCTGCCAAGATAATTTATTATTTTCTGAAATCTTACCCCTTGTTTAAAAGGAGCAGTCAATGTGTCTCTGTGAAAAATTACCCATTTAAAATGGCTTCTTATAACTTTTCTGCTTCCTCTGACTTCAGTTTTAGATGTTTTCACGTTTGTGATGGTGGAAATGGCTGAATTTGAATCTTCCTCCTTCACTAATGGCGTCCATACTGAAGAGTGTTGTGGATAACATGAACTTGTAGCACTTACTGAATGGAAAAGGATTGGATTTCAGCAGTGCTCTAGACCAGAAGCTCTTTAAAACTGTTTAATTCTCTTTATGTAGTATTTTTTTTCTGTATTGAATACTTCAATAACTTTTTTTTTTTTTTTTTTACATTTTTCTTCAGGTTTTAAGAGTGCAACTTTTTCACATGAAAAATCTCTTCAAGACTTGTCGCTTTGCCAGAGGGTAAGCCTCTCTGTTCGCATTAACCAAAGCCTGTTTGGGATGGAAAAAACTACTGGACTGGAGAACATCACCCGTTTATTTCTGCGTCTTCCTTTCAGGGTTCTTGACCAGTTCGACAGCGTGCCGGGTCACCTGACCGAGGACCTTCACCTCTTCTCGCTCAACGATCTTACTGCTGTTCGCAACGGAGAACTGGCTCCTCGGTTGAAAGAGCTGCTTAAGCTGGGCACCATGCATGTAGCTAGTTGTGTGGTAAGACAGCTGCTATGACGACTGGTTGACTTCATATTAGTGCTGTTATTATAGTTATCGATTTTTCTGATGATTAACTGGATAAAAATATAAACTGGCACATTCTGCAGATTTTTTCCAATGGGCTCTTTGCCCCTACGGCATTGACGTCACATCTCCAGGAGCTAATGCGGCTCACTTGTTTCCGCTTTGAGTTACCATGACTGGTAGAAAAGACTAAGTCGTATTTCAGATGCAAAAAACGCAGTACTATGAACGTTGTTGTCTTCCTAATATAATGGGCTTTTAAGTTCTCATTAATTTCCAAGTGATCCTGAATTAAGAAGATGGTGGCTTGTAAATATTTGCCACTACCAGTTAAAGCTAACGCTGCACAACACAAAGTTTGCAGCCTTCACTTCACTCCGGATCAGCCTAAAAATACCAGGGATACGGATGATAAATAAAGGAGCCTCCCTGAGTTATTTCCATGGAATCACTTCTGTATTCAGCCTGAGTTTATGGGAACGAGAGAGCAGACCAGAGCCAGACAGTTGAACAACTGATCCGCCTGAACACAATGCTGTAAACACCGTCCTATCTGAGCTCTTCACAAGAAACATGCAAAGATAATAAAACGAAATAACACGCAGACCTTAAAAGACACGGTCATATTTTCTAAAAGCAGCAACTTTTAACCTGAACAGTCAGCTGAACCAGATCTCTGACACCAGAGCTGCGCTACTGTTAAGCTATGAGGCTTGTTGTGCTTCATCGTGCTTCGGAAGTAAAAAGCCCGAACCGTAACCTCCCCGTTAGTCTGTGACACTAACGACAATAAACACACATAATATACTTGAAAATAAGAAAAACATTGTCCGTTAGAATGTTTAGATACTTAAATAGCACATTTTTACAAGAACAATGTCCAAGAATATTGCCTACTAGCATAAGCTAAGGTTAATGTTAGCCACAAAGTTTAAGTAAAACTCACCTTCGTATCAGTGAATGTATAATGAGGCATACATCTAAAACCTTTCTCCAGCTGACTTGTTGGGGCTTCGGATCGATGTACAAACCTTGGCCAAGCCCTAGTGTAAAATTATATTTTTATTGGATCGGAAACAATCGAGCCGCTTTTCCCCGAACGCGGAAGCTGAGGTGCAAAGAGAAGAGCCCATTAAACACTTGCGCCTTTTTGACAGTATAATAAATACTGTAAAGGAGGAATTTATTTTTTCATTTCCGTCTTTCAAATAGAAAAAAAATGCAACAACACAGCATTGCTTGAGTGTCTATCATTTGTGTCTTAAAAGTTCAGCTCTTTCTGCTTGCCTTAATACAGTGTAGGGTTGAATATTATTTGAATTAACTGATTAATAATTGGATTTTTATTTTATTTTTTTTACATAATTTATATCAGCTGAAGCTAAAACTATGCTACTCTAATAGTTCTGGGTTGAACATGTTTACAGAAATAGTTTTTTTTTTTTTTATTCTTAAATGCAAAATGTTTATATGTTTTGTACAGTTTCAGTCTAATTACTGCTCTGTTTTCTTTTAGCATAATGGGCTTCTTATGAGCCTGCATGCTTCAGCTTAACAATTATTCGATTACTAAATTAGTTGACGATCACCTCAATAATCGATTCATCACGTTTAACCTGATTAATCGTTTCAGCCTTACTTCACATTGTCCCAGTAGTTTTTAATAATTTTTTGTTTCCCTCTCCCTCAGCTGTGTCAGGCGAAGGGCTTTGTCTGCGAGTTCTGCAACAACGACAAAGACATCATCTTCCCCTTCCAGCTCAGCAAGTGCCAGCGCTGCGAAGGTGAGCCCTCAAGACCCCAGTCCTCCCGCATTTCCTTTCAACTAAACTGGAGAGACTGGAAGATCCCGACCCCTCGTAGACTGGCGAGAGCGCTTTCCAGAGACAGGAAAGAAGGGGAGGGCGGAGAGGAGCTGGGGGTAGATCAGGAGGTGAACAGCGGAGAGCAGCAGGATGGAGGAAACAAACAGAAGGAGGAGTCCAGGGATTCATCAGCGAGAGAGGGAGCGCTTCAGCATTTTAGTGCTGGGAAGACGGTTAACTCAGTTCCCTGGATTGTAGAAAGTGAGAAGCAACAGGAGAATATAGGGAGAGCTGAAAAGGAGAGGAAGGAAGAGCTTGAGAGCAAGGGAAGTGAAGATGAACATGCAAGAAGAGAAAAAGTGAGTTTGTTGAAGGCTCTACGAATAAAGAGATTAAAGCAAGACAGAAGTGATAGCGAAAAGTGCAGCAGCCTTGAGAGTTTGGATGAAGCAGGACAGGAGGGGAAAGGGCGCAGGGGTAATCGAGTAAAGAGTTTCTCGAAAAGAGACGATGAGAATGAACAAGAAATGAAATCGAAAGAGGAAGAAGGAAATGAAGAGTGTATAAAAAGATCACTGGTAAGAACAGAGGAGGAAGAGAAAGCTCAGAAAGACACAGATTCAGTAAAAACTGAAAAATTTTCCGTCTTCAGACTACTGAAACCACATCAGCTAGCAAGTGTTTTTTCAAAAAACAAAAGCACGGAGGAGAAGGAAGAACAGAGCGGCGAAAGTGATGTGGTAGTAAATGCGGAGGTGGTGAAGGAAGAGCGAGAGGGTACAGCAGAGACGAAATGGAGAAATCAAAAAACCCGCAAAGCCAGGAGATTAACGAAGGGCAGGAAAAGCAGGGTGAGCGGCGGGGAGGATGGAGCGTCCACAGAAGAGAACAGAGAGACCGAGGATGGAGATGAAGGAGTTGGAGGTCAAGAGTAGATGCTGAGGAAGATTAAAGTTTAATAAAGCCTGTTTCTTGAAATTAGAGAGCACTATTTTGTTATAACTGCCAGGTAAAATTATGAGCCGTATGCAAAGCAGTTTTAAGACTTGTTATATTTTTATTTAAGATTCTTTTCCATTTATTACACATTTTACACTTTTTCTACATTTTCTCTCTTGTTTTACAGTTTTGTTTTTTTTAATGGTCAATTTAGAGACTTGAGATTTTGACTGTTTTCTAGATAGAGCAATATCCTTGTCAAAATCTGTTCAGTTCAAAGCCATGTCCTGCTGTATGTTTATTTTTAGAAAATGGGTTTAAAACTAGGGATGTCCTGATTGAGATTTTTCTTTTTAAAAAAAACGTGAATCTGAGTCGATAAAACCAAAACAGAGTACCGGTTTGCTGTTTTCTTACAACCGATTCCACGTGCGTTATGACTCGGCAGCATTACAGTGCAGTAAATGCCACACTATTGCAGTGTTACTGTGAATGTGTAGTATTTAACTCGCTCACCAGTATTCTTCTGGACGGTCCTCTCCTATGTTTTTCTTAACAGCGACAGAATCTCTATTGGACAGATTCAATCTACTAATATAACATATCTTTGTCATTTACTTCCAACCATTTATCTGACTGACACAGCTTCTGTTGTATATATTTTTATCCTTAACAGCTTGAGCCAGTTAACTCATGCTTCACTAACAGCCATCATATTTGCTCTCTGTTTTGATACGGAAATTAACTCTGTGTAGACTAGACCTGTGGGTAGATTGTCATATTGGTGGCAGGATATCGTAATAGAAACAACATCAAGATCTCCTGGGTGGTTCGCCCTGGGCGCCAAACAGGCTAGGACTGCATCTGTGCACATGTGTACCACTTTTACAGAAGTGATGCAGCTGTGACTGTCATATCACACCATATGACGAACAGCATTACTTAATCCTACAGTGTGCTGTCTGCATCTATCATGTTTCACTCACATCGGCATGCTAGCTGCTTGAAACCAATGGCTCAAAGATTTATTTATTTTTTTTAACAGATGATCAGTGGATTCTTAATGTGCCTTCATGGTGAAACATTTTAGCTCTGTTAATTGCACACCCTTGATCCCAATACACATGCACTATGCAGAATGGGATTGTATCAGGAGTTTCTGTCCTGTCTTTATAGACGTGACAGTGCTTAATTTTCAACAAAATTCCTATATTTTCCTCATCTTTAGACCCACTTAATATCTACATTTTACTAATTAGATTTGTTAACTTGACTTGACAGTCAATAACTGATAGAATCGGGACAGCCCTAGCCTCTTTATAAACCACTTTTTAATGTATTGTCATTTATTAAATCCACTCTAACGGTGTATAAAACTGTAATTTGGTGTGTTGTGGGACAATGGGTGGAGCTGCAGCTTGAACATCATGGTCTTTTGGGAATATTCTCAACCATTTTAGACATCTCTCACTGCTGTTTCACACCCTTATGATCTTCTTGTGGTGTGGGAATCTTTTAACTTTTCTTCATTTACTGTTTTGCGTTCCTGGTGTTACTGGGCTGGTGTTGGTTTTGGCTCTTCTGGTTGCACAGCTGGTGGTGGGTAGATATTTTGCCAGATGGTGGTGGGCATCTGATTTGCAATTAGATGAGCAAAAATAGTCTTAACCGGATAATTTGTACCTCTAGATTAAACTCAAGCTATTCCTTTTGGTTCCAGGAGGAACAGCTGTCATATTTTCTTCTCTTTAGCTTTGAATGGCTGCCTTCATTAGAAAAATAATGCTGCTAAATGACGTCACAGAAGGTGTGCGTCCCCTCTCTCGTGTTTATAGTTGAAACTCCTTGTGGTTCTGAATTTCAAAATGGACGCCTGTCAGAGTTGGTTTCTCCTCATGTTTCTCTGCCTGAGCGAGTGGAGGATTTTAGTTTGATCACTTGCGTTGTTCTCTATTCGATTTTCTTTCATCTGCTAGTTTTCGGTTTGCTGTTAGAGTTCATCTGTGATGTTGAAGAGATTATTTATGCCTTGTACAGTTGTGGCTTTTTATTTATTTTTTATCTTCAGTTCAACATGAAATAAACGTGTTTTTTAAATTCACCTTGAGTTTCATCTCATGAATCCATCATCTTAGACATGTTGTTTTTCCACTTTATTTCGTATGAGGGCAAATGAAATCAAGTGCTGCACAGGTTGAAACTGCTTTCACTGCTAATGAGTATCAGGACGAGTCTATGCAGGTTTAATGTTGAGGCTCTGAGGGCACGAACTGCTTCCTCCCATCTGCCTCGCTGACTTTCACCTCTGTGCCTTTTATACGCCCGTCCTCCCTCAGCTCTGCTTCTGATTGGCTACTTTTTTTTTTGTGCAACTGGTTGAACCTGTTTGCGGCTGGCTTTTGCACGCAGTCCGACGTGTAGTTGTCTTTTCGCCTGCTAATGTTCCTGTGTTCCTCCTCCCTTTCAGAGTGCCACGCCTGTTACCATCAGAGCTGCTTCAGGACGGGTAAAGACTGCCCCCGGTGTAGGAGGCTGGCTGAGCGCCGGGAGAGGATGGCACGCAGAAACATGGAGGAGCAAGAGGACGAAGGAGGGGGAGGGACTTAGTGCCGGCAACACGGTGACCTCAGGAAAGAAGAAGAAGAATTGGAGGACAAATCGACGAGGATTGTAGTCTCTGACCTTCTCCCCGTCTCTAGCTCATTCCTCTCAGATCACCAGAGAAAGCTTTTTTTTTTTTTTTTTTGACCAGATCGCCACGTATGGAAGTGGAGTTTTGAGATGAATGTTTTCTACAAGCCCCTTCAAGATATGCACTTTATTTTTATTAATGCTTGAAAAGTATATCGATTATTATGCAAATTTAACAGAATTTTCTCCACACTGTGGGGGAAAAACAAACAAACAAAAAAAAAAAAACTAAGGCATTCTTTAAAAGTGACACATTGAAGATTTAATTTCTTAAACCTAACAAGCTAACAATTCAGCCGTTACTCAAAAATCTGTTGAGTTTAATTGTTTTGATTGACAATTATTTTAAGTTTATTATATTTGTGTAACTCTTCTCCTTACCAGCGTTCCTCAACAGTGCTGAATCATTCCTGTACAAATAGACCAGCTCTGCATGAGAGATCAAACCTGCGGCCTTGCACAGTCACTTGATGCTAATAATTTTGCAGTTTTATGTGCAACACGAGCCAAAGACCATCTTTAACTTTCAGCACTTGTGTGTTGTGAAATGTAACCAATCTGTCAACAAAGTAAGAGTATTTGATTTAGCCCAAGGCTTCGCCCTCTTTACACATGCTGGTAAGATGCTTATTTTATTAGTTTGACATTTTGTTTTGTTGACACCCAACATGGTAGGATACATTTATTTGTGAGAATGACACTGGAAGTTTAAAGATGCATAACTTTTAAGATTTGACGAGTAATAATTGTTTAAATGGTCCTTTCAGCTGCAGTTTTGTTTTATTTTGAACATTAAGAAAATATTTACCATGTACTTTTCTATTTTTTGAGCCTTATGTTTTGTGTTTTATGCCGACTTTGACACTTCTTTTGTGACCAATGAACATGTGATGAAACGATGGTGGAGTGTCTCAGCAAAGCTGAATTTGCAGGAACGGGTGTCATTGTTGCAAGCGTTATCGGTAAAACTGGGAATGACCAGTCGTCCTGCTGCTTGGTGTGTGTGTGTGTGTGTGTGTGTGTGTGTGGTAACTAAAGTGGACTTTGAGTGAGTGCTGGTATCTACCTGCTGCCCTTGCTGATTTCTATTGTTGCAGCTTTTGAGATAACTGCGTGTTTGGTTCTTTGCACTAATCCGGTGTGTTCTGGTGGAGTTTGGATGTAATTCTGCTAATGTTTATTTTAAGAACGTGAACTTTGAGCTTGAAATGTTACTGACTCTAATGATGCCTAAAGCGGTTTTGATCTAATGTTAATTCATCACTTTCTTAGGTTAAACTCAAGTTTAGCAAATTGGCTTTCTGCATTAGAGGTGAGGTTTAAAATTATCGTCCCGTTCATGTTTAAAGGTTATATAACATTTTTATTTTTAATTTTTTTTCTCCAGGTAACTTCATGTGTTGTCTAAAGAAATGAGATCAGGTGAAAAATTGCATTTTAGACTTTTTAGAAAAGTGTTTTGCACTTATGTTAACGATTGGATTTTCATATTTTTCATTTGTGGACCAGTATAAATGAGCAGAAATGTATATTATATTTATTCTTGAGGTTTCAAATTGCTAACAAATGGTTCTATTTGTCATAAATTAGATCAGCAAAAATAGTCTTAACTGGATAATTTGTACCTCTAATTTCTAACGGCTAATCTCTTCAAAATGGATCCATTCATTGTTTATGCACTTGATTTTTCTTCTTTTTTTTACAAAAGAGACTTCTCAGTTTAAAGCTTTTGAACAAAGCATCCGCCCAGCTCCTCTGATCAGCTTTGACTTGGACCTGCCTTTGTTAAGGAGGAGCGAAGAGGCTTAAAGTGCACTACAGAGTTAAAAACTTTTATTAAAAATGTTAATTGTTGTTCTTATTCTTGATTTGCTTTGAGTATGTAATGATGTTCACAATAAATGACTGGCAAGACTGTTAAAACTCTGGTGTCGCTCGGTGTTCTTTGAAGTTTAAAATGTTTTCAGGTTATGTTTAGTTAATGGTTTGTATTACGGTTAAGCTCCTTCAGATTTTAGAGCTTTAACCAATATCTTAGATTTTATTTTCTGCATATAAAATGTGTAAAGTTCAAAAATGCAAGACTGAGTTAAATGTTAGAAAATAAATAGTGGCTATTAACTTTTAATATGTCAGACTGCTCAGCTTTTTCTGACTGAAGCACTTTAAAAATCATTTTAGCATTAAAATTGACTAGAATTTTATTCTTATGACTTCCCAGCTCTCCATGGCAACATACCTGTTTTTTTTTAAGCTCCATTTAACCCAGAGCTGCTTTATCAGTGTGATGGAGGGTCATCCTTTACATTTTGTCATGATTAACAATCAGCACGTTTTGTAGACGGTGGTGCCATCTAGTGGTGGCAGTGTGACTTTGAAATATACTTTTATTGATTACAAACATTGTGGAATCAAATTAATTTATACGTTTTAACATACATTTTTACAAACTCCTAATTCAAACATAACATGACCATTTAAAAAAAAATCCAGTTTTACATTAGAACAGTCTCGTGTGTTGACAGAAGTCATCTGAATTATACAAAATGTGCTCATGTTACAGGTTTTTATAGCATGTTTATAACCATAAACAAGTTAGAGATAAGAAGGTGGCCACTAGATGTCTCTTCTGTCCTTTAGAATGAAACCAGATGACTCCAGAGTGCTTGTCTGTGTTTTGCTTTTTTGCTAATATACAAAGCATGAACTGGATCAACACTGTGGCAGCATGTTGGAGCAGCTCTGCAATGTTAGCTCTGATTTGTACTTTTTGTATGCTAAATATTTTTTGTTTTATGGAAATAAGCAGATTTAATGGAAATAAAAACATTAAACTCGGTGTTTTTATCCCTTCAGATGTAACTTATGCAGCATATGTATTATTCCAGATCCAGATACCCGTAATGGTGATGAAGCTTGCAATAATGAAGACTATGTACAAGTAGAACAGCAGACGGTCGATTACTATCCCAATCATTTGCCATTCTTCTGCGGTTTTGGACCCCTGGAAGTGTTTGTCCACCTGGAGACGGATGGCTGTGAGGTCTCTGGTCAGCTTCTTCAGCTCCTCCAGAGCCGGCTCTGGGGGAGCAGCAGGAGGGCTGGAGGCCTTCTTCACTGGATGCGGTTCCTTTAAGATGCTCTGGTTTCCTGAGATGGTGACGGAGTTTGTTTTTGCTGTTGAGTCTGAGGAAACAAGAGGATTTTTGATGGGTTTTAAACCATTTTTGATACATGCAACTGAAAACAGAACGCCCATTTCTTAAAGTCTGGCCGTAAAATTTATGTACAGGCAAAGAAAAGTTTATTTTTAACGACATTTTTCTGGAATGATTCTTGTCTTGTGATTCTGTTTTTCCTTTTATGTGTGCATTGTTTGGTTTAAAGCCTTTCTAAATTCATTTTTGATTTCTGTAATACATATTTATTGTGACGAAAGAAGGTAGCTTTTGGTTGCACTTTTTTTTTTATTTGCTTTCTGTACTGAAAACATCTAAATACATCTGAGACATAAAAAGGGCCAGTGTTGCTCTTTTTATGCAACACCAGCACTTTGCTGGCGTTGCAAAAGTGCAACATCAGCAAAAGTGTTAAAACTTTATCCGGTGGTTCATTTCATAATAATTGAGTTTCATCTCTATGCAGAGGGTCTTTGTCCTTTTTCTTTTCTGTAACCTTTGCCAAGCATTTTACATACAGTATGGAGATATTTCTATGTGCACAAAAGTCGTTAATAAAGGGAAAATAAATATATATATATTTTAAACTTGAAATGCTCTTTGTTGCAGATATGTAGCTTGCACTTCATCTACTACTTAGAATTTCTTCAAATCCTAAACTTCACTTAGCCAACCAACATGGCGTCTGCTGTGTTTCTTATTTATTTCACAAGGTACTTTACCTTTGTAAGACGGGTTGAGGCAGACAGTAACTCTGTTGCTCTTCTTTGGAGACATACAAACAACAACGGCGAGATAGCGCAGCACCAGTACGCTCAGCCAGTGAGGCACGGCACTGTACTGGCTGGAGCTGAACTGGATGTTGGTGATGAAGACCGTCTCCAGGAGGCTGGCCACCATCAGAGCCAGGCTGATGGAGAAGAACACGTCTGCAGGAAACATCAGAGCAATTAAGACTGACACAAGTCGGACTTTATTTATCCTCAATGAAGAGATTGTTAGTTAAATATATTTCGCTGGAGGGTACGTCACGCTTGTTTCTGTGTGTTTGTGTTTATTTGTGAGTGAGAAACCTGATCAGGAAACAAAGTTTAGATAACAACCAGATAAGCCTGCTGCTCGTCTCCTCACAGAAAGCAGGTTGACTTGATTTTAGAGGTGTGTCTGTCACACACAGAGAGCATAGCCCGAGTCAAGCGAAGTCACCGACTCATTTCTGTTTAGATCAGAACTTCCTCATAAGATCTGGTAGTCATTAAGTCAATAAACACGACGCCTGTGCTAACATTGGTGCTGAAGAGGTGCTGTTCAGTAGAAATATGGATGAAGTGTGAGACCGAGCCAACACAGACTGAACATTTAGACTGAAGGAGAAACTTGATCTGGTTATATAAACAATCACATGCCATTAATTGAAGACTTGCTGTTTTGTGCCTCTGTTTGTGATTGTTAATCGCACCTCTTTAGTACTTTTTCCTCACTGGAGTTTCTTATACTGTTGTATAGATTTTGAATATACTTCAATCTCTATTTCTGTCAAATATCATTGAATGTATTTTCAGCTGTAACTGACGCGCCTTTTAGAGTAACAGTTTAGCTGTAAAGTATGCAAAACTGAACATGTACCAAATCTGAGGTGTCTCTTACTGATCAGGGGTGTCCTGTCTCCTGTGACCGGCAGCAAGTCGTTCATGATGAGCAGGAAGACAGTGTAGCCGAGGATGAGGGTCATCTTGAACGAGGACCTGTCCACGCTCTGAGGAGGCAGCAGGAAGCTGATGAGATCCACAGCGACGAGAAAGCAACTGGGGACCAGCAGGTTCACCACATAAAGGGTTGGTCTGCGGCGCAGGATCAGCTGCAGATGATACACAGGATACACTACACTGTACTATACTACACCACACACTATATACTGTGCTCATCCATTTCATACGGCTCTGTACTTTCCCACACTGTTACGTTTGACTAAACTTTATTCACTATGCTGTATTATATATTGACCACACTGCACCACACAATGCTATGCAGTACTGCACTATACTGCACTTTACTATACTATGCTATGCTCTACTCTACTAATGTATTACACTATTCAACACTGCGCTATTCTATGTTATATTATACTATATCACCATATGCTATGCCACACTATGCTGTAATATGCTAAACTATGCTGTGTTATGCTATGCTAAACTTTACTGTAATATATTATACTGTACCAGGCCATCACATAATGTGCATAATAATATCTTATGCTAGACAATTTTATGATTTGCTTTGCTGTAATTCTGAGTCTGTCAGTTTCTTTCCTCAAAGAAAAATCATTTCCATAGAAAGCTAAAATTAAAGCAGAATCTGTTTTAATAATACATTTGTCCCTGTTTTAGATAAATGTTTCTTGCTACAGGGAGGTGGATGCTGATTCTGAAACTACTGTAATTGCAGTTTTGATATGCATGCATTTTTTTTTTTTTTTTTTACAGAAAAGAGAAACATATAATAGTAAAAAACCAAGCCCACCTGAAACTGGACCTCAGAGTAGCTTCCTTCATTTAGCTCCAGGTCGGATGGAACCACTTGTATGTCGGAGAGTTCCCACTCTCCGTTCGTCTCCAGCACACGTTTGGACTCTTTCAGAACCTCTTCTCCTGTCACGCCAGGAACCATCTGTATTTCCGAAGCTTGACAAACATTCATTTTGAGAGCTCAGCAGTCAGTCAATAACCATTGAAAGTGAAACACTTTGCTACTGTACACTTACAATGTAAATGTACAATATTTCCTAAGTAAAAACTCATTTTAAGATCTAAAAATAGATCTTAAACTGTGTAGGAAGCACTGCACAGTTCAGATATTATTCTTTTGTAATGGAAATGTTGTATAGTTGTCTCACCAAAGTGTAGATATGACCCAAACGTCAGCGAGCAAGATTGGATATCAAAGGGAAAGTTGTAGATTTCCAGCTTGCAGGAGCTGACCACTCTAATGGGTTTATCATCAAAAACATGACCGGTGTTGTTTAAGTAAACGTAAGGAGTTTGAGGAGATTTGTTCTCATCCATACTGAAATAAAAAAGAAGAGAAAAGCCAGACGAAATAAATTCAGTTTTGTTCCCTGCTGTACTAAAAACATTTTGATTAAAACTTCCCTTATAATTCTAAGTTACTGTGGAATAAAGTTGTTAAATAATACTTGTTTAACATCTCTAATAGAAACTGCAACAAAGAATGAAAATAGATTAGACCTACAACTCTGAGATGTGAACATCTGGAACCCAAAGCTTCTCCCGAGGTACAGAGACTCTTTCAGTTCCACATTCCTGCTCATCCCAGCTGAGTCCTGCTATTTTCCACTCCTATTTAATTACAAACAAAGCCCCTGGTCAGGAGATTAATCACATTACAAAGAAGTTCATTATCATTACAACTGAAAATTAGATCAAATTTCACATCGTAAATTTAACAAAAAAACATATTTATAGAGAGAAAATGTCGACATTCTACAGAAATGATCTTTGTTATCTCGAGCATTGCATCATATAGTTCATTATTCTCTTACCAGAACTTGCCATAAAAAAGTTGTCAGCGTTTGGGCTTTTTCATCCTAGAAATGAAACATTTTTTAAATTACTGCAAGATGATTGTGACCACTGACCACTGTTCAGTACTTTTGAATACATACAGAAGGCAAATTTAACCACACACTCAAGAACACATACACATAGGTAAATAAGTATCTTAAAGAACACAAGTTACTTCTAGGCCTGTGGTTCTTGTGTGTGTCTGCTCTGTCTTTTCAAAACCCCATGCATGTACAGCCCAATTTTCTCTCTTAAAGGAAGTTGATCTTTTTTTTTTTTACGTCACCATATAAGTCAGCAACTCGACGTAATTAACCCTCCACTCTCACCACTTGCTGGCCCGTTTGCATTCTTGGCAAAAATTCTTTTTTGATGTATGAATAGTTTAAACTCACCACTCCTAAAATCCCAACCACAGTGATGCCGATTGTTATGTTGAGCGGCTCTGAGAAGCTTGCGACAGGAGGGATGAGGTTCTGATGGAATAACTGGTTATTAAGCTCCTTAAACAGGGACTCGGGAGACGGACTGGTGCAGTTTAAAGCTGCTACACAACCTTTGGAAAAGAGACAGAAAATTAAAACATTATTTATAGCAGATAAAATAAAATTATACTTCCTATGTTATTTGCATGTACCTATTGAGACAAGACTTAATGTAGAAATATAAAAACAAGGCAAAATGCACACGTCAAGAAACTGTCTTACCGTGAAACAGAGTGAAAAAGATGAGGATTAGTGCAAAGGGTTTGATATTTGAAATCTTCATAATTTTCACACCAGGTTCCTTAGACTATATTCTGTAGACTAGCTCATCGACCGGAGTTGTTTCTGCTTTTGCCATATGATTTCATCCGTAACTATTACCTCCTCCAACAGCTAATATTGACTTTTCAATTTGGGACACAGGCGCATGACTCAGAGCCTTTACTGCCTCGGTAGTCGTAATAAGAGCTCTTATGGCTGTATTTGCATAAAGATAGTGTTTGGATTTACAGCTGGTTCTTAAATCCTTTCTGGATACACTTCCATGATATGAATCAACAACAAACTAATTCAAACTGCAAACTTCTTCCATTAAAAATAATGGACAATTAAAAAAAAAAAAAAAAAAACAATACCAAGACACAATAATAAATTTACAACTATGCAATCATTCAGGTAAAAGTTATAGTGCACACATACAAAAAAAGCAAAAACAACAAAATTGAAGCTCTGACTTTTCATTTTATATTATTGTCATATTTTATTTAAATGATGTTAACAGCAAAAACTGATAAATAAACAATATTATTTATCTATGCCATATCTCTACATGGCATGCTGATATACATATAAATGTGTTTGTTAAAATAAAGATGATGAATAAAACTAAATAGAAAAAAAAGTAACAGGTAGACAAGAACTTTTTTGACAAAATAAACTTTACAACAAATGTGAAATTGACTCCAACCACAATTTTCTGTTAATCAAAATGTCTTTTTTTTTATAACTGCTATAACATATTACAACTTTAAAACACAAGATACATACAGATTCAGCAACAAACACAAACTCTACCACAATCCCAGGAAACCAGAGTATCTTAAAATGCGAGTCTGGGTATATTTGTAACAAATAATCTGCACAAATACAGCTTACGTCAGGTTGTGATTATTTGACACATTTGACCCACATCCAGTTAGGTCTGACTGATCCAGATGCACCACATGGTGATAATGACCATGGCGTAGCAGCTGATCAGAAGCAGGTAGATGCGGAAGAGTAGGAAGTCGAGGACGTATCCTACGTGACACCACTGGTCCAGCAGCTCGCTCTCCTTCTGCACCGACAGAAGATGTGCGCGGAGGTCCTTCAGGTACTGACAGATCAGCTGCAGCTCAGGCAGAGAAACTGTGTCTACGACAGAGGAGACGGAATCCAGAGTAGCGTTATTTTTACCCTCAAAATCAACAGCTTTGCACATTACAATTGTAAGAAGATTAGGACACCCTTCTTACAAAATAAAAATGTACATTTCCTGAAATTTCCAATGCAGTTTTTATTTATCTCTGAAAAATATAATGATTTAATAAAAGATAAATAAATAATTAAAAAATAAACAAATCAGTTGTACATTCGAACCTCCACTGTAGGTTCGGTGCCTGTCGGCTGCTTGACTGACTGGCTGGATGACCGACGCGCCTGCGCTGCCGTTTGAACTCTCAGGTTTATCCTCCCGTGTTTTAATTGTGGGAGAGACGCCTTCGGGCCACCGGTAGCAGATCATGGTTGCGATATATTTGAAGACAACGACTCTAACCCAGTTTGGAACCTCCTGGTACTTCATGGAGCTGTGATGGAGGACGTTGGTGATGATGACTGTCTCCAGGAGACTGATGACCATGAGAGCCAGGCACACCGAGAAATAGATACCTGATGAAGATGAACACGTAACACGTCAAAGCCGCAGCTGTAAAAATATGGCCTTTTCAAAACGTAAAGAGCAAAAGGGTGAACACTAGGGTGATTAACAGCACTAACACCCTCCTCCTGGCTCTGATTGGTCACTTCAGTCTAAGCGGTGTATTTCTGCAGGTTCTGGGAGAAAGCAGAGGACCTCAACTTTTTCACAAATGATCTGTCTTATATTATACTCTCATATTGTCAAATTTGACAAATTTAAAACAACTTTTTTCTTTTATGAAAGTTACATTCTGCAACTTTAGATATGATTCAAAATCTTATAGCAGTTTGGCAACAAACTCTTTTTAACCAACACAGACCTTATTTCATAACAGGACGCCCTTAACACAATCTCTGACCTATAAGGGGCGTTCCATTAGCTGTGCTGGGCAGCAGGTCGTTCATAATGAGCAGGAAAACGGTGTAACCCAGGATCAGGGTCATTTTGAAGGAGGCCCGGTCCACACTGTGGGGCGGCAGGTAGAAGGACAGAATGTCAATGAGCATGAGGAAGGAACTCGGGATCAGCAGGTTGACCACGTAGAGCACCGGGCGCCGCCTTATGACCACCTAATGGACAAGAGAAAAACAGGCAGCCGTAAGTCTGCTAATTTTAATTTATGCACATTTACACACCTGTGGTTTTGATTTCTGCTGAATCCTAAAGGAAGTTCATGACCTTTTAGCTGTGATGTCACATTTCCTACACACGGATACTCTACCGCCATCTTGATTGTACGGAAGCACAAATGACTTGACTACTTTCAAAAGATAATCTATTGCTGGATATTGAATTGGTTCTCTCAAGGAGCAAGAGTTATAAGTAATTCTGCTCCTAGGCAACAATTTTCACTAGTATACTGTCAACATGCCAGATTTTCTAAGTCACTTACTTTCAATCCAATCTTGCAGACAACAAACTACAGTTCCCTAGCAACAGCATTTGTACATTTAAATCTTGTGAAATCAGTAAAAATGTATTTCTCAAACCCAAAAGGTGATGATGTCCCACTCGTCGACCCCAAACTGCAGGATGGACGTCTCGCCCAGTATGTCCACCAGCTCCCACTCTCCACTGGCTTCCAGGTATTGCTTTGAGTTTTCTGACATCTCGCTAAAAGTCAGAGCTGGACTGACTCTCACGTCACGTACTGAGAACAAGAATTACCAGGCAGTGTGAGAAAGTGCAGCAATAAGAAGAATGTTGATATTGGCTCCCTGTTTTTCTTTTTTTTTTTTTGCTAAAACACCTAGAAAGCTTTCCTACTTGTATGCATGTAGGAGCCAAACGTGAAAGTGCAGTTCTGCACATCAAAAGGAAAGCTGAAGATCTCCAGGTTGCAGGCCGAGACAAGCCGCAGCATCCTGTCCCAGCGAATGTGTCCTGTGTGGTTCACGTAGACGTAAGGACATGCCTGGGAAACATCATCATCCACACTTGGAAGGCAGTGGAGGAGGAAACAGCAGGGGACAATGAAGCAGATTAGGAGATGCATTTTGACAGAAAACATAACGTCTGTTTACTGCGTGTATATGCCTGTGTTTTTTATTTGTATGATCTGGATCTCCTTCTGATGAACTGCTCTGATGCTCCAGAGTTTGCACACCTCCTTATTATAAAGCACAAGCTGAGAGGTGCAAACATTCAATATGTTTCTACTGTGTTTTAGGAGAAACTCTCAGAGTTTCCTCTGTGCAGCAGATCCAGGAGGGAACCCCAGACATCCCACTCCTCAGGGACTTCCTACAGCTTATTCAGGGGGATCCCCAGGCATTCCCAACCCAAGCAGGATATATAGTCTCGCCAAGTAAATTCTAGTTTCATATATATATATTTTTTACCATTAGAGTACAACTCCAGGGTTTTAATTAGTCTCAGGCCTGTTTGCAGCTCTAACATCAAGCCACAGGTGTAATTCCCTTTTCTCCATACTTGTCTGCACTCGCTTGTTATCCCTCTGCTGCACTTCTGATTGACCACAAATGAATGTTTCTTTGTGGCTTTTTTAAATACAGGTTTTCTCAAGTAACAGTAGCAGGAATAGATCCACCATATTTTGAAATGTAAAATTCAATGTCAAGAAGCAAGCAAGGGAGTTACCCTGCATGCATGACAAATACAGCATAGTCAACATCTGCTTCATTTGTAGACACCACAGAGAAAATACATCCCAGGTGACACGCTCCTTAAAATAATGTTAGCGCAACAGTCATTTTCTAATCTTTTCTGCGGGAAACTAAATTGTTAGGATAGAATTTCATTAATAAGAAAATAAAATCCATGTTTGATTGATGCTGAGTATTAAATCTTCTGCCCCACTTTCTTTTTCATGATGAGGGATTGGTCCAAGGATAGACAACCTTTTACCAGCTTACTTTGAATATACTGAAGTTGATTAAAAGTCAATTATTTGATCTCATTAAATGAAATAGGATCTGAATGCAGCCAAAGGATTACCTGAATTAAAATGATCTGAACTGAATTTGGACCAAATTGAATTCTATGTAACCTGATATGACCTGGACCTGTTTCTGAAGAACCTTGATGAGACATCTGTTGTAAGCTGTTGCCATACAAACAGGCTGAAAGAAAGAGGGGGCAGGGGCCCACACTGCAGTTCCAGCAACACTAACATTATCAAACGATACACACAAATACAGTCATCAGCAAAATGTATGCAGCATGACTCCTTATCAACTGACACACATTGAAGGAAGCATGTTTTTTTTATAGACACGCCCAACCAGCTTGTTTTCTTCTACTGTACCTGCTGCTTAAGTAGCACTCAAAGTTAAAGATGCATTGAAACAGTAAAGGTCATGACATTCAGTTACTATCTAAATGAATGTTGAAGGTCTGTGCATGCCGAAAAATAAATCAAGAAAAAAAAAACGAAAAAAAAAAAAAACAGGTAACTTACAACTCATAAACGATGATGTCTGGAGACCACAGCTCTTTAACAGGGAGAGAAATCCTGGCGACACCGTCACACTCCTCAGGCTCCCAAACTAAATACTCGTTGTGCCAGAACTGCAGCCAGCAAACAGAAATAAGTGTCAGTGAACTTCCTAATCAGTGTAAAAATGAATTATCTGTGCATCTATAAAACCCACCAGTCTGAGCCAGAGAAATGTAGTGAGTAACTGAGCTTTTTCGTTCTGAAAAGCAGAAAATAACAATGAATGATTGTGGTAATTATTACATGTTTTAGATTTATTATTATTAGATTATTAGCTAATTTCCCCTCAGTTTGCATGCATTTACTCACCACTCCGAGGACGGCGTACAGGGTGAAGGAGATGTTGGCGACGGTGGGATTACTGAGATTTACAGCTGGCCTGAAGGGCTGCATGTCAAACACGGCCTGCATGGATTCGTGAGTCGGACCACTTTTGCCTTCTTTACACACCAGTTTACCATGGCATGTTGCAACTGTGCAGAAATAGATAAAACTGTCGATAACCTGCCTGTGATCTCACTTGTAAAAACTTTGCGTTCTATTTTTAGAGTAAGAATTAAAAACAGTAAATCAAGGCTAAATTACAGAAAAACAATGAAGCTACAAACACACACCGTTCAACTTAAACCTAAAATAAGGATGTTGATCAATATTATTACCTACGTGGAAATTCACAAAAATGTATTTTAATAACTTTGACGTTTTATGAATCATCAGAAAATGTCCCGATTCGAAATTTGAGCCCATATATTGAACCAACAATAGAGAAAAGATTCAACTCAAACACCATGAGATGTTTTAAGATCAAGTTAATAGAAAACATATAATTTGTGACAAACAAAAAAAGGAGTAAAAGAGGTTTTAATTACCTGCCAGTAAGAGCAAACCTGAAAAGAAGCTGAGCCTCTGCTGAAACAGAAACATGCTGCAAACACGGGTTTAATAACATGCACTGAAAAATTCCTGCTAGTATTGAGCGCACACACACCGAGACTCCTGTTTTTGTTACTTACAGGAACATCGCCGTGGAAAGGAAATCCTGTGAGACTAAAGCACAATCTAACCATATCTACCAGCAAAATACTTGATCACAGCTACACCAAACTACTCACCTAAAATTCATTTATAAGTTTCGTAAAAAAATAGTTGGATCTAAAATTCCTTATAGTTTGTTATTTTATGCATTATACATATAATCTGTGCTTACAAGTGTGACACTTTAAAAAAAAATATTATTAATTATGTCAAAAAGTTGATTTTATACTGAATACAGACACTGACAGAGTGTTTTAATGCTTTTAATTCTTAGGAGTACATATTCATAAACATAACCAGAAAAAAAATACCCAATCCATTATGGACCAAAAACAGAATAATGGCAAAAATAAGTTGTTATTTCACACCTACAATGAGCATTCATCCATTTTATTTTTCAGCACCTCCACCTGCAGGGAATCACATCCCGTTCCAGTTCTGCATTGATTAATTATAGGCTCATCTGGGATTTATAGTTGGCTTAAAAAAAAAATAAAAAATCACAATTTCGTTGACAACACCGACTGTCATCATGATAAGCAAATATATCAGCTTTAATTAGGTCTCAAGGATGTAAGTTCCCTCAAATAAATACAAAATGCAGTTAAAAGGGTTTATTATTGGGGTTAAACAATCCAAACCCACATGGCTCTTTGTGAAAAAAATGTTTCCCCTTGTTAAATCATAACTGTGGTTTATCACACCTGAGTTCAATGTCTCTAGACCTGATTACCGCCAAACCTGTTCTCAATCAAGAAATCACTTAAACAGGAGCCAGGTGAAAAAGTGAAGTACACCAAAAAGATGGACATCATGCTGAGAGCCAAATAAATTTAGAAATATATGAAAAAGAAAGAAATTGAGGTCTTTTAGTCTGGAAAGTGTTACAAAGTCATTTCTAAAACTTTGGGACTCCAGGAAACCACAGTGAGAGTCATTAGCCACAAACAGCAAAAACAGAAACAGTGGTGGCCTAACTTTACAATTTGATTATTTACATCATCCTTTATGGTTATGTGCAAGAGGATCAACAAATGTCCAGGCAACATTATAATCTAAAAGTGATAAGTAAGCTACAACTTGAATTTAATGTTTTTTAATGTATATAATTCAACTCAGTTTCACACAGTCTAATATTTTGCAGTGATAGAGCATGCCTTGAAAATATATCATAAGAAAAATATTTGATAACAAGGATATTCATATGTTTGAAGTTGCTAGAAACAGAAGATGACACCTGGGTTGTGAAAGTCAATGATTGATTGATTTGATTTTAACTTGAACTAATTATATTCTAAAGTAAATAACATCTGTGATTTAATGGAACACATTAAATTCTAAATAAAACTGCAGTAAAACAAACTGGTAGTTATGCAGCATTATATGAGGCGACCCAGATAATGATGATGGAAACGAAGCTGACTGATGTGAAGAAGATGTAGAAGATGAACAGCAGGCGGTCGATGACGAGGCCGATCTGGATCCAGTCCTCTGAGCTGGGACTTCCCTTGAGCTGCTGGACAACATGGCGGTGGATGGCCTGGAGATCCCTGCTCAGGTTCTTCAGAACCTGGAGGGTCTCGGCCTCCTTTAGCGTCGCCTTTCTCTCTGTCGTTTCATTCCCTTTGGACTCTGTGGGGACATCTGCCATTTCTGTCCCAGAGAAAGCAAATTATCATTGTCAATTCAAAATGAGCAAAATGGATAATGGTGGAGATTAAAACCATATTTTGGGTCTGTGGCCGACCTCGTGTATCAGGATTCTTAAACACCAGGTCTTCTTGCGGCTCAGGCTTTGGTGGAAGCCCCACAAGTCGACCCAAGAAGCGAAGAACAAACGCCTTCATCCAACGAGGAGGTGCAGTGTAGTGAGCCGAGCCCCGCAGAAGATTGGTGATGAAGATGGTCTCCATCAGACTGGTGACCATCATAGTCAGACAGAGAGACAGGAACACATCTGGAACAGTAACCAGAAAAAGCTCTAACACTTTGAAGTTGTTTTACAGAAAAACAAAAATCAGAAATGTCACTTTTTGAGATATACCTTCTGACTTTAGCATTTGTCTGTTAATAGATACTTACACTTTATTTTGATTCCATCATTTTGCATAAAAAGTAAAACTGGAAATGGTGCCTTATGTTTATATTATGTAACTATTTATTAAGCTCCTCTCACTCTGTTTCGACAATGTATGTTACACAGGCTTATAAAGCTCATGAGTAAGCTAGCTAGTCTTTATGAATGTGTATTTGAATCACAAGTGTAAAAATCGCAGCATTCAGCTGCCTCAGGCTGTATTATGTTATTTTCACTACAACATATTTTACCTTACATATTTTTGTTGATCAGTTATCTTGGGTTGATAGATTTCATGCTCTATCTGTGCCTCAATTTTAATGAAAATATTAGCTGAAATAATCTGACATTAAGTTGGGCTGGCATCAGCTGGAGCCACTTCAAGCACTCAGCATGCAGCAAGCCTTCATTAGTGCAGAGAGACCATCTGCATGGTTTATCATTGTCTTGATAAACCAATTAGATAAAGCAGTAGCATGTGTGATTATATATACTGGAGTATGTAGTGATAAAAATGACAATGCAGGAGTGTTATCTACGAAAGGGAGCGTGTCTTCTTGAATAGGTAATAGTCAGCAGTTTTAGGATTGTAAAGTTTTTACGACAGTCAAAAAAAGAAATTAGGATTTACACAAATCTAATTTATTTAACAGATTTGCTTTAAAATAAGATACTGTATCTTGAAGCCAATCACCTCACTCACATAAAAGGTTGACATGTTATATTTGTGATAATTACGTAGATAAAAAAAAAAATTGGAGGTTAATTTTGCAAACATGCTTCCAAGTGTTGCTCTGTGAAAAGCTACAGAAGCATTTAATGCCCAGCAAAACAACCAGACTGACATTGTCCTAAAAGTTGTGTTCATCCAGTTGTGCAAATACAGATTTGTTTACTGTGCTTGGGTCATGAAAGCATTCCCATTTTACCAGAAGATATTTCTCTCAGTCTATGCATGATTTTTCTGTTTCGGTGGATTTTAAGAGAGATATCTCAGGTTTCATTTTATGTTCTGAGATGTCTGCAGCCTAAACTTTCAACACTTTAACCCCTGCAGCGTATGTGTTATCATATTGCCTTAACTTTGCATTAACGAATAGTTACATTCTACACATGCAGTAAGATAAATCAGCAGAGCTTCTGAGAACTGACTGATGAGAGGGATGGTGTTTCCAGTGTTAGGGAGCAGGTCGTTGGTGCTAAGCAGGAAGACAGTGTAGCCCAGGACGAGGGTCATCTTGAACAATGACCGGTCGATGCTTTGGATGGGCAGGATGAAGCTGAAGAGATCCACAGTGATGAGGAAACAGCTGGGGATCAGGAGGTTAACCACATACATGGTAGAGTGGCGCCGAACAGAGACCTGCAGCAGAATAATGCATGTAAGCAGACAGTAAATCTGAGACAGATACAAAACTTGAATGTCAGTAGAAAGAGCTCAAAAAAACATAATCAGTAAAAAATGGAAACAACTTTGTGGTGAAAAGTAACATTTTTAATCCAATCAGTTCCTCCAGGATTTTGCAATTATTTTTGTGATTTTCCGCATTCAAAATCATTAGTTTTGTGGTGCTACTTTAGAAATATTTGCAAGGACTTTTGCAATATTTGGGCTTATGTGGGACGCTGAATGTGACTTTTTGTTATATCAATCGCGGACTATAATTTGACCTCAAGTAAGGCTGAACATTTTAAAGAAAATTTGCAATAAACGCATAATTATGCATTGGTGTTAAAAAAAAAATATGGGGATCTGTTGATTTTGTGTAAATTTCCACACAGAATTTACGCAAACATTTTGCGTGGAAAAATTTTTGCGTACATTTTGTTTGCGTATTTAAATACTGTAAATACAAGTATATACAGTATTAATTTTAATTAATGCTGTAAATGCAATTTGAATGCAAATGCAAAATTGTCTTTTTTTTAGCATCTCTTGTTTTTATTGATGGATTAAACTAATTCACTTGGTCAAGAATTTGTGTTTTCTGTGAATGTGCTGATGTTTCCCACTTAGTTTATAATTAGTTAACATCAAACATTATAAATAACTGCACCAGTTTCTTACAAAGAAGCGAAGCTCATCATAAGTGGACCCCTCTAGGATTGGTACTGTCACCTTCTCTGATTTGATTCCAACTAGCTGCCATTCACCCATCGTTGCCATTTTGTTTATCGACGCCTGAAATATATCCTGGTCTGTGCCTACAAGTTCAAGTTGTACAGCATCACCTGTAAGGACAATAAAATTAATGTTGGACCAGATCAAGTTGCTCAGCAAATGGAGAATATTTTCTTAAAGGGAAGGTATTATGTATGTCTTTGGCAAATATGTACCATTTTATAACACAATCAAATAACTATAAAAATGCTATATATATCAAAAATATTATTAAATAATAATAATAATAATAATAATAATAATAATAATAATAATAATAATAATAATAATAATAATAATAATAATGAAACCCATCTATTCTCTGCTTTATAGTCAACATAATTTGTACTTACTAAGGTGTATGTAGGAATTGAAAGTGAAAGTGCATCTTTGAATATCGAATGGAAACAGGTAGATGTTGAGACTGCAGGAGCTCACGACTCGGACAGGCAAGTCATCATAAACGAGACCACTGGAATGCAGGTAGGTGTACGGGACGCTTGGTGCTAAGTTCTTCTCCATGCTGCAGAAAATCAGACACAGGTAATATTAAATACAGTACATATCTGGTGGAATTTCAATAACTAACAAGAACTCTAATTAGAATGGAAAATGTCAGCAACCTGATGTTTCTTGAGGCAATAATGACCAGGGCTTTTGAAAACATTTATGCCTTTTACATTGTTCTACAAAATTTATGCAAGAAAGACACACAAAGTAGGTAATAATAGTGAAATATATATATATATATATATATATATATATATATATATGTAAAATAACTTAAAATCTCCTGTGTGTAAACCTTGAGATCTTTATGCCTCAAGTTGTTCATCTACATCCAAAGGAAAACTTACAACTCGTTGATGACGATATCTGGCACCCAGAGCAGGTTTCGTGCAACTGCAATCCATTCAACACCACACTCCTCTTGGTCCCAAACAGTAAATTCGTTTTGCCACTCCTGTACACATAATTACATGTTTTAAATTTAAATACCAGAATTTACCTCAGCAACAACAAAGCTTTGTACTTTACACCATTAGACACACTGATAGATCCAGTGTGATCAAATTGTAAAGGTTTGGTTCTCTAAATATTATAAGTTAGAATCACTTACGAAAGTGATTTTAAGGAAAACACTTACTAAAGATTCCCAAATGAAAGTTGTCAGTACCTGGGACTTCTCATCCTGAAAAGAACAGTTTTTAAAGCAGCAGTTGGTAACTTTTACAAAAACATATATTTTTTTTAACATATTTATTAAAACTAATTGTATATTTAGACGTTACAACACAAGACAGGTAAATTAGCTCTGATGCCTCCTCTCTGTGGTCCTACTGCTGTCTGCAGAAATACGCCGCTCAGTCAGAAACAACCAATCATACATACACAAATATGTAAAAAAAAAAAAAAAATTAAAAGTTACTCTCTGTACTTTTAAGAAACATCTTAACAAAATCTCGTATGGATGACAAAATAGAGCCAATGATTCAACAAAAACAGCAAAGGGGAAAAAATGAGAAAAAAAAATACAGAAAAAGTTGTTCTTACCACTCCCAAAATGCCAAAGAGAACGAATGAAATCCTAACTTGGGTTACGACCGACATATTTACTACAGGTCGAATAGCGTTCAGGTCAAACACTGGCTTTAGGGAGTTCAGCAGTGAAGCTGGAGTCGGCTGGGAGCAGTTCAGAACGGCGGAGTTGAACGGGGCTGCAAACGGCAAACAAGAAAATATGATATTTTAATGGGTCAATAACACACATATTCTTCAATAGGGAAGCTATTTCCTGTCTGGATTTTTATGTGAGTTTTATGAAGGGTTTCAGGGTGTAATAGAGTTTTTACAGTAACCCTAGATGTACACAATCCAGACTGTGATTGTTCATAAAACAAAGATGAAACCAAAAATACAAATTTGAGTAGAAAACTAAATACATCCTTGGTGTTTAAATACAAAATAAGAAGGTAAGTCAGGAGTTTCTGAGTAAATCATTTCACTAGTTGAGCAATAATTAGTGTGACTTCTTCTACAAGAGCAGAAGTTCAACAGTTCGCTTGTCTGGGTCATATGAATATGTAAAACGATGGAAAAACATAAGCAGAGATTAAGTGTGGGGATGAGCAGGGATGTAGTCAGGATGAGAGAAGATCTGTTGCCAACTTAATGACTTTGTTTCTATATTTAGAGACTTTTCAGACTTTTTTTTTTTTAAACAAGCGACTGCCGTGAAATCTAACTCTCCTTATCTGAGTTATTGGAGAATTTATATGTTGACATGTGAAAGAACCAGCTATCTGAGGGTCATACAGGCATAATGCTGTATCAGGGGCCCACAAACTCCTCCGAAAAGACACTAGAGATTGATTGTCATTTTTAATTTAACTACTGGAAAAAAACAATTCTACAAGCCATTGCATTATGAGATGTGCTTAGTTTTTTTTTTCCACACAGTATTTATGTTTTTGCTTCTATTTTGCTTATTACATTAACATACAGTGTAGAATCTGTTTTTGGAAAGTCAAGGTTGAAATAACTCATAACCTGGTGATGAGCTGGTCGGTTTTATTATATCCTGATAGAGCTGATTTTTTTACTTAAAGTGTAGTTTAAACAGAACTGCGAGAGCATAAACTCAACTAGGTCAAAAGAAATAAGTCCTGTACTTACCCAGAGTCAGCAGAGAGATGAGGATGAATAGTTGCTTAGAAGGCTTGACTTTCAGCAGGCAGCACTAAAAACATTAACACTGGGTCAGCAGTAGTTGTTAGACTGAGTGATGTGTAAGTGGTGAGGGCTGTCCAGTTAGATTTGAGCATAGGATTCAAAGGCCTTCTTTATAAAAAGTAAAAAACAACAAAAAAATAGCATTTATTTATTTTTCGGTGGAAAATTATTTGCACTTTGTTTTGAAAAACCTTTCAATTACCCTGTTTGTTTTTTTTTGTTTTTTTTTTGTTTTTTAGAAGTTTTAACCCAACGTAACGTCAAGAAAAAAAAAATAAATAAAAAATACTTGATGTGGATGAGCTTTTAATTCAAAACCTGGAGGCTAAATTATCAGATTTGGTGGGATTGGGATTATTTTCAATATTATGTTCAATTTTTAAACCTTTTAAAATTTCCGTTGATCATATGTCTACTGAAACCAGGATTTAGAAGCAAAATATTTTTTCACACTCACATTTAAGCTTACTTAAACTCTGACAGAGTTGAAATTGGGCTTTATTTTGCTTTGGGGAAACATTGTTACCTATAACCTTAAAATGCAGCTGCAATGTCTCATTCAGCGTCACTAAATGTGTTTGGCGAAACTTTGACTTCTATATATCTCACACTAAAATCCTCTGCAAATTAAAATAATGGAGTTGGAAATAAAATAAAGTGTTGGAAAGAAAATTCAATGAAAAGCTGTTAGACATTTTTCAAGTAAATTTTATTTTGCAGAAAACCTTTCCTCCATTTAAAATTCCACAATGTTACATAAGACGTTGCGTTGTAATAATCTATAATAAATATTAAATAAGTGATAAATAAAATAGAGATTTTAAAGCCCCATAAATCAGTGAGTACATTATTTTTCTAAACATTTGCAGTTTTTTAAAGTATATGGCACTAACATTGTTGCTAAAATAATTCACTGTTTAAAATTCTCTAAAAAAAAAAATTACAATATTGTGGTAAAAATTCTGCAAGCACTTTCTGAATAAATGCAGGTCTCCAACATGCAGCGGTCTACTGGTTGTATGAGTTAATCCAGACAATAATGATGGTGATGAAGCTGACTGATATGAAGACGATGTAGAGGCCAAACAGCAGGCGGTCAATGATGAAACCCACCTGGATCCATTCCTCAGAGCTCTGCTTCCCCTTCTGCTGCTGCTCAATCTCATAGCGGACGGCCTGCAGGACGCGGCTCAGGCTCTTCAGCTCCGTCAGAGCCTCGTCTTCCTCAGCTGATCCTTCTGTTCCTGGAGGACCTTCATCGGATTTCATTTCTGCGACCGCTGACATCTTCCTCCGCTCTATTTTTTAGAAAACAGTGATGACATTTACCTATTATCAATTTTATTTATTTCATTTCTCATTTGATTTTTATTATTTAATGTTCCCTGCATACCTGAATTTTTTGGCTTCTCAGTTTTTCTCGGCATGCAAACGAGACAGCCGAGAAAATTCAGAACGAAAATCCGAATCCATCGAGGGACGGGAGAGAAGTCAGGCGAGTTGCTCAGCAGGTTGGTGATGAGGATGGTCTCCAGCAGACTGGCCACCATCAGAGCCAGGCAGAGAGAGAAGAAGACATCTGGTGGAAAGAGAGCAGAGGATGCAGGAAAGGAAAGTTTGAACAGCTTTGGTTTATTAGAATCATTATTGAAAAGACAAATTATCTTAACACTTTAACAACCAGATGTGCACAACTATCAATGTTCCCTGAAGCTCCTACTGACTTATCAGAGGTATGATGTTTCCGGTGATGGGCAGCAGGTCGTTCATGATGAGCAGGAAGACGGTGTAGCCTAGGATGAGGGTCATCTTGAAGGAGGATCTGTCTACACTCTGAGGAGGCAGCAGGAAGCTGAAGAGGTCCACTGTGATGAGGAAGCAGCTGGGCAGCAGCAGATTCACCACGTACATGGTGGCACGGCGCCGCACTCGGATCTGGAGAGAGAACAGGATTAAAACCGGAACACCACTTACTGTGATATATAATTCAGTGATATATAATCATTTGAAAATATACTATTAACTTACATAAAATGCAAGCATGTCTGTATAAAGACCCAACTCATCATCATTAGGTACTTTCTTTGCGGTGATGTCCATCAGCTCCCATTCACCCATGGTGGTCATCACATTCTTCGAGAGCTCTGTGATTGTTTTCGCGTCTCGCCCGAGGAAAACTCTGATCTCAGTCGCTGGAGAAAGAAAAGGACGCACATTACGTTTAATAAAAGCTCCACCCTTCTAACACATGGTCATCTATTTAATAAATAAAAATATTTAAGAATAACAGGAAAAAAAGAAGCCAAACATTGATTTCCCTGGTATTGACAGAATTTCTTTCTCTACAGTTATTATCCATATCTAATCATTTTGCAGTTATGGAAAACCTACGAAAATTATGCAACGTTTAAAAAATGTAATTTGGTGTTTCCAGAGACTGGCAACGCCAGTCAAAACTTTTCTATTAGTTTTGAAATGAGATAAGTAACTGACACATGGACTCGTCTTTGAGTTATGTCCTTCACAATGTACCATTTAATGATAATTAATGCAGAAAAGATGGGTGAGCTCAATAGATGCACACATTTATACTACAGACAATTGCTGAATAATCTCAGATTTAACAGAAAAAAAACATTCATGGTGATGGGAAGAATTCACAACACATTTCCTTGACGGATATCTTAAACGGGAAATCACCAGTCAGACAATCATGTTAATCTCCCATGAAACTTTGACATGTGTTTGAAAAACTCCTGTTTCCAATGTCCTTTGTACCATATAGTGCATTGTAAGAGGAACGTTGTATTGTACAAGGTGTAGGTTCTATTAAAAACTTCACTGTCCCATTTACTGATTAGACACAAGATTGAAAAACATACTTCAAAAAGTTTTACCCAAGCTTTTGAGACTAAGTATGAGGGCCGACAATTTTGATTAAAGATATTTAATATATATAATTTTTGTTTCTAATTATCGCCTAGTCATTGACTTTGGTAGGTCACAGGCAAGTATACATATGTTATTACAAGTCAATATATATATTAAATATAATACCAATTTCCCTCTATAGACTCACAATTCACTGAGTTATGAATTGAAACTTGTGTTCTTGCCTTTAACAAAACTTTTTGAACAAGTTGATTTCTTACATAAAATAGTAATAATTATGCCTCAGCATCTCAATTGGACTAAATGACTAGAGACTGTCATCAGCCAGCAGCCTGGACACAGTTTGACATAAACATGTTTTGCCCTTTGAAAGTCCTGATTGTAGTTCACATCCTGATTACAGCACAACAGGTGATCCCAGCGAGATACATTGAACCTTTTCTCAGTTTCAACTTCAACTTAAAGAAAGACTTGAAGAGAGAGACTCACCGTAGTAGATGTAGGAGTTGAAAGTCAGGGAGCAGTTCTGTATGTCGAAGGGGAAAGTGTAGATATTCAGGTTGCAGGAGCTCACAACTCTGACAGGAAACGAATTACTCATCGTTCCATCATTAAACAGGTAAACATACGGGACTGATGGCGCTTTGTTCTCCTCCATGCTAAAATCAGAACAAGTTTAGGAAAACCCACATTGAATTCAAAACCTTTAAAGTTGCGCAAAATATACTAAATTACAAAAAAGTATCTTTTTGTCACCCTGTGCCTTTAACGAACCTATTTTGCAACATTATTGTGCAAAATTTAAGGTGCTAAAACTAAACTCACAACTCATTGATTACAATATCCGGAAGCCAAAACTTTTCCTTGGGAAGAGAAATGTTGTCGGTGCCACATTGGACTGGATCCCAACTGATGTACTCATTCTTCCACCACTGAAACACAAAAATCTCAGTTAGCTTTTTAACTTTATGCATAGAAAGTAATCAGCCGAATAAAAATGAGAGACGACAACAAATGTTTTCACAGCTTACATAGCTCAGCCAAATGTAAGTGACGAGGAGTTGGGACTTTTCATCCTGGAATACGAATGTGACACTCAGCTTTAATCTTAACAAAATTTAAATATTTAAACTGTGCACTCTTTCTTTTATAAAAGAAATCATATTTTATTTGTAAAGTGGCTTGAAGCTCAACATACCACTCCTAATATCCCATAGAGAGTGAAGTAGACGCTGATGTTGGTGTAGGTCAGCTGGTTCTCGACGGGTCGTATGGCGCTCAGGTCGAAGGCAGGAGACAGAGCCGCCAGGAGGCTGGGCTGGTCCGGCTGGGCGCAGCTCACCTCGACGGCGCCGCAGAAAGCTGACGAGCAGGTTATATTAGCAACAATGAGGCTTAAACCTTTAAACTGTGCAAACAATCAATAATGACTATTTTCAATATTAATTAATCAACTATTTTTAAACATTCACCTGGCAGAAGGAGGAGAATTACCACAGTGGGCATTGCGGATGGAAGAAGCAGCTGAAAATAAAATAAAAAGTCAGTTCATCTCTAGATTTTTGTTAAATTGTTTGACGTTACAATTCGTTACCCCGGCAGAAGATAATTTCAAGCAAATTGGGAACATTTTGGTTCTGAATTGATATTTTGAAGAGGTGCAGAGTCTGGAGTTGAAATTTGCAGACTTGAAGCTCAACACCACAGATTGAAAGTCTAAAGAAAAATTCAAAATGCTGCTTAACATAGAAAGGTTTGGCTGTTTCAAAGGCAGTTAAAAAATCTACTTATTGAGGAAGGTTTGAATAATTTTTAACAGGCTATTTAAAAATGCATTTGCAATGAATATTATCAGTCCTTGTTAAATTGTTCTACTATTTCTATTAAGAAAAATAAAGTGTCTGGGTTCAAATGCTGATAGAATTGATGCTTTACCTTTGGTGTTGTTTCCTTTAATGCCAAAACATTGAGGGTGAATAAGTTTTAATTTTGCTTCTTTTTGTCTTTTATTACTAAGTAAAATAGAAATCTTTGAACCTCAGTTTAAAAACTAAAAATCTGCTGCGGTATACTTCCTCCTGGCTCTCTAACGCTTAAAGAACTAGATTCAGCGTCTCACTGCTCAGATATACACAACACCTGTACAACCCAGGTGTGATAAATCCTCCTGCAAATAACGTGATATAATTATGCAGATTGCAGCTGAAACACAAAGCAGGGCAGCTGCTTTCTTTGCAGGTGGTTCCAAATGAAACAAACACAAACCACAGTTGACACGGTGAACCTCGCTGTGCGACTCACATGTGGTGAAGACTGACCGCGGCGCTGTCAATGTCACACCTGATGGCGGTAGGCAAATAAATGGTGGAGTCCAGACGAGAAGCAGATGTGGTCTGGTTTCTCACCAAAGCCTTTTTGCATGTTACACAAGATATTTGTTTGAAATAATCATTTATCAAATTCCTGTTTCTGTTCAACGTGGGATTGTATTTCAGAAGGAAGGAGAAGTATCGGGAAAATTGATAAAATAGACTGTTATTATTATAAGTTCTTCTAAAATATATTTTA
>NW_015112618.1:575877-603978 GCF_001443285.1 Poecilia latipinna | reverse complement strand
ATGCTTAGAACTGTGAAAGTGTGGCATGTATTTGTTTTTTTCTGCCTTACTTCCTTGCAGTAATGAAGTCACCTCTTCAGGTCACAATTGCTGCTATCATTGCCAAGCATCTCAATGACCGTTGTTGTATTTTAGCTTGTTGGTTTCTCTGATGCTCACAGTGGGGATCGTACTCTGTGCTTCATTCACAAGACTCTCTCTGCTTCAGTAGACCGACACCACCAGCAGCTGGTGTCAGTCTGTTGTGTGGCATTGGAGTTTGACTCCTGCCTTCCAGTGGTAAAGTCTTCACTCCTCTATGACTTCTGTCTTAGACAATTTTGTTTCAATTAATTTTTTGATTTTAAAACTTTTTGTGATTTTGTGACTGACTGTGTTGCATCTGAACTTCCAGACAGAGCAATGATTTTATTTGAGCTAAATATACTTGGGATTCAAATTCAATTTAAAGAAAGTAAATAAGACTTAAAGGGAGAGACTCACCGTAGTAGATGTAGGAGTTGAAAGTCAGGGAGCAGTTCTGTATGTCGAAGGGGAAAGTGTAGATATTCAGGTTGCAGGAGCTCACAACTCTGACAGGAAACGAATTCCTCATCGTTCCATCATTAAACAGGTAAACATACGGGACTGATGGCGCTTTGTTCTCCTCCATGCTAAGAGGGCAAAAAATCAGAACATGTCAAGTTTAAGAAAATACATATTGAAAAGTGTCTTAACTTATTTGGTAGAAAATGCTGTCAGAAGAATATAAAAATGGAGAAAAATAAAAAGAACATTTAAACTAATCAAAACTTCAGCTTAAACATGTGTGGTTTCAAGGTAAAGATGTATCTTTTTGTCAATAAATATTTTGCAACATTATAGTTTAAAATTTATAATGCTGATTGCTGACAACTCACAACTCATTGATTACAATATCTGGAAGCCAAAACTTTTCCTTGGGAAGAGAAATGTTGTTGGTGCCGCACTGGACTGGATCCCAACTGATGAACTCATTCTTCCACCACTGAAACACAAAAATCTCAATTAGTTTTCAGACTTTATGCATAGAAAGTAATCAGTTGAATAAAAATAAGAAACAGCAACAAAGTTGACTCATAAATGGTAAAGAATGTTTTCTCAGCTTACATAGAAGGTCCAAATGTAAGTGATGAGGAGTTGGGACTTTTCATCCTGGCGTACAAAGACAACATTAAAAAAATAAACTGTACACTCTTTCTTTTATAAAAGAAATCATATTTTATTTGTAAGTGGCTTGAAGCTCAACATACCACTCCTAATATCCCGTAGAGAGTGAAGTAGACGCTGATGTTGGTGTAGGTCAGCTGGTTCTCGACGGGTCGTATGGCGCTCAGGTCGAAGGCAGGAGACAGAGCCGCCAGGAGGCTGGGCTGGTCCGGCTGGGTGCAGTTCACCTCGACGGCGCCGCAGAAAGCTGACGAGCAGGATTTTCACATAATACTGAGACTTCTTCTAAGCACTTCCCAATTTCATAGAATTAATGTTAAATGTGTTAATCCATGTTAAATGTGTGCAACATTTTATGCAACTTAATGGGAAAGCTTACAGATCAATTTTTACCTACACTTCCATTTTGATATGTGTCACTAAACTTTACAAATAATCATAGTGTCGATAAAAAGCTCACCCGGCAGAATGATGATGAGAATTGCCACAGTGGCTGATGGAAGAAGCCACTAAAATAAAATAAAAATTCACTGAGCAATCGATTGTTGTTGAGTTATTTGATGGTAAATAAATGGCTTTTAAGAGTTATGAACAGATTTTTTACAGAACAGGTTTTGTCTGACATGTAAATTGCTCAGTGGGAGACGATACTTTACCTTTGGTGCATATTCCTTGGATTTCATAATATTGGAAGTGAAAAAGTTCAGTTTTAGCAGTTTTCAGTTAAATGTTTTCATTCCTAAGAGAAAAAAAAAAACATACTTTAAACCCTCAATTTGAAACCTGATCAAGTATTATTGAAAGGTGAAGTATTTTTGCAACTCACCTTGCTACATTTAGGCTCTGATTGCTCATAAATACACAACATGACTATGACTTGAGCGTGTTGAGGACACGTCCCCCTGCAAATAATGTGGGAGAGCAGAACACAAAACAGGGCAGCTGCTCTCTTTGTAGCTGGTTTCAGATGAAACAAACACAAACCACAGCAGACGGGTTGTACCTCAGTGTGCGACTGTGGTGACCGACCACATCGCTGTCACAGTCACACCTCCTGGTTATAGGAAAATACAGGGTGAACACCATGCAAGGAACAGGTGTTTTCTTTTTCTTTCTCAAAACTTGCAGCCAATGAAGCAACTAAAGCGCATTATTTTTGTAAGAAATAATAACTAACAACTTACAATATCAGACAAATATAACCTTGGTAAATGCAAAAATCTGTTTCAAATGATATTTTCAAAACTGTCTCGCTTCATACATGGAGGTCTAAACCAAAAAGGTCAAAGTAGACAAAAGATTTCATCAATAGGTGATCACTTTATGTGAACTTTCAGATTAGTTCAACCCCACTCATACTGCTCTTGTGTTTGTCAGAAATACATTTAACTGAAAGTATTTTGGATCTGACTTTACTCCCTAACAGGGTGCAAAAACAACAACAACAACAACAACAACAACAACAACAACAACAAAAACACTGTCTATGACTCAAACAGCTGCAGATCATTGCCGTGTCTTAGTGTTCATCTTCCGTAATGTTGCAGGATCAATATACTTTATTCTGAAGAGAGGACTAAAAAACAGAAGTACATAGTTCTGAAGGAGAAAAAAAATTATAATTTTCGACTATTTTTACAAGTCAGAGTCAAAAGCTGGTGTGATCAGTTTTAGACATTTAACTTCAAATTAAAGATTTTCTCAATTCCTAATGAATACAATGTAAACAATATATATGAAGATACAAACAAGGTTAAAATGTCCAGGTTCTCATTAAACTACACCTTTAAGCAGTCAACATTCAGTGACATGTAAGAGATCAAAGCACTCAAAGTATTCAGGAATTTATCATATCATATCATATCATATCATATCTTGGTTTCATATTACACTGCAAATAGTCATCTTCACTTATGACAAACATTCGTTGAAAAAAATTAAAATCTTTTTATCATAATGTAAAACGGGTAGTATAAAAAACAGAGAAACATACACATGATTCAAAATCAATATCAAAATAAATAATTTTCAATCTTTCTATGTAATGTATTATATGAAGGAATAGCATAAAATAGCATTTAAAGGTGGTGATTTAATATATTAAGCAAAATATAGATCCGATAAATCAATTATTACAATAGTACATTATTTATTCAAAACAATTGAGTAGCTTTTTAATATATTGCATCACATCATTGCTAAAATAACTCAATGTTTAAAATTCTCTAAAAAATTTACAACATTCTGGACAAAATTCTGTATAAACCTTCTTAGTAAACGTAGGTCCCTCTAACTTGCAGCGGTCTACTGACTGCAGGAGATAACCCAGAGGATGATGATGGTGATGAAGCTGACTGATATGAAGACGATGTAGAGGCCAAACAGCAGGCGGTCAATGATGAAACCCACCTGGATCCATTCCTCAGAGCTCTGCTGCCCCTTCTGCTGCTGCTCAATCTCACAGCGGACGGCCTGCAGGACGCGGCTCAGGCTCTTCAGCTCCGTCAGAGCCTCGTCTTCCTCAGCTGATCCTCCCATTTCAAGAGGATTCACATCAAATCTGTTTGTTGTTCCTGGATCTGTGTGTAAGAAGCAACGAGACTGAAGTTCATGAAATTAGTCAAGATTATTTTCTTTATTTGATTCATTTATTTTCCTTCTTATTGATATTTAACATACTAGAACAAAGATTATCCTCTTTTAAATCACCAACTAGAATAGATTTGGTCCCGAAAATGCAAGATTAAAGTCTAACTCTATATAGATTTCATTGGGCTAAAGAACACAGACCAACCAAAAACGTGGGTGCATCTAAAATAGAGCTGCCAGAGTTTTGACTAATAGAAAAATAGATCATCACACCAGCTTTAGATCATTGCACTGCTTCTCTGTTTGTCCAAGGATAGAGCTTAAATCTTGTTGATCTCCTGTAAGGCGCTAAAAGGTTTTGTATTTTATTGCTTGGCAGTTTGGATTATCCTGCGTACAAATGGCGTTGCCTTGCTTTAGCCGCTGCAGCTTCTGTACCTGAACCCTTTGGTTTCTCTCTCCTTCTCGGCATGCAAACGAGACAGCCAAGGAAGTTCAGAACAAGAATCCGAATCCATCGAGGGACGGGAGAGAAGTCAGATGAGTTGATCAATATGTTGGTGATGAAGATGGTCTCCAGCAGACTGGCCACCATCAGGACCAGGCAAAGAGAGAAAAACACATCTAGGGAAAGAAAACTGTGATGTCAACATTTTAGCTAAGATTTATAACGGGACTTCTTTATATGTTACAGAAAGAGTATTGAAAATATCCTGTAATTTTTATAACTTTTCCTGATTCAACATGGCTGAATCAAAAGTAATTTGACCAGAATTACCTAAACATATCTCATTTAGATGTGCTACCAATGTCTGTCTTTACAGATTATATTTTTTCTTATATTTGTGTTCTTTTACACTTTGGACCTTTGTTGTACACAACTTTTGTTGAATCTGTTGTTTCACTTGTACTGAAATAGATAAAGTTATTTAAATTACATTTGATTTGTTGAAATAGAGATGCATAGAAAGGTTCAAGGACTCTAGAGGACATCTCCAATGCACTGTGCAGTAATTATCTGAAGCTCAGACTCACTTATCAGAGGTATGGTGTTTCCGGTGATGGGCAGCAGGTCGTTCATGATGAGCAGGAACACCGTGTAGCCGAAGATGATGGTCATCTTGAAAGAAGACCTGTCTGTGCTCTCAGGAGGCAGCAGGAAGCTGAAGAGGTCCAACGTAATGAGGAAGCAGCTGGGCAGCAGCAGGGTCACTACGTACATGATGGAGCGGCGCTGCACTCGGATCTGAAGAGAAATCATAATCAGGATTCAACCAAAATTAACAGTTCTTTTTTTTTAACATGCTAAAAACTTACATAAAATGCAAGCATGTCTGGGTAAAGACCCAGCTTGTCATTTTTCTCTATTTTCTGTGCAGTGATGTCCACCAGTGCCCATTCACCCATGGTGGTCATCACGTCCTTAGAGAATGTGGTCATTAATTCTGTGTCTCGTCCGAGAATAATGTTAAGCTCAATCGCTGGGAACAAACAACACAAACAACGGAGCTCAGTGAAAACCCACAAAAAGAAGCAATATCATTTAAATAATATGAAATGATTGGGACAGAATGAAAAAGGACATTATTATTGGAAATAATTACTAGCTGAAATTTTGATTCAATTTGTTATCACAATCACAAAGTTCTGTGTAAGTGCGTGGTATTTTATTTGACACTCCAACAGTGAGTAGTGTATTTTTATGAAGTGAAAACATACTTTGAAGATTTTTGTATGAACACAATTCTGATGAATGTGGTGGCAAATTTATCTGGCCAGTGAACTTTCTTCCACAGACTTCTGTGCTTCATACATTGCTCCAAAGATGACTTCTCATGACTTTCGTTCAAAATTAATTTTCTTCTTGACATATGACAACCCTGACAAACTTGTCATGGTTGGTTCGCATTTACTCCAATCTCTTAATTTATTTAGATGATGGATATAACAATTGTCCAACATCTATGACCCTCAAAGCTGTATTTATTCATACTTCATACAGTAATTAAGTCCACTCACACAGTTCTTGCTCAGATCCCCGTTATTATTTTTTGTACCACATGCCTGTTTCCCTTGTGCTGTATTATTTTGGACTCATCCTTTTTTGAAAATTTTTGGTTTGTCTTATTTTTTAAGTAAACTATTGACTTTCACCTGTTTACCCCTTCACTGTACTTGGATCCTTTATCATTTTATGACAGTGAAGTATGGTTTCTTTAAAAAGTTGAGGAGTCTAGCAAAGATTAATCCTTCCATCCATCTTCTGCTTATCCGGGGTCAGGTTGTGGGTGAAGCATCCCAAGCAGGGAGGCCCAGACTTCCCCAGGCATTCCCAGGCCAGATGAGAAAAATACTCTCACTTATTTCCTTACAGCTGGCTCAAAATGCTCCCATCCAGTTTTTAACACAGGAGCAAGATCCTGTTGCTCCCCTGCAATGCAGTTCTAGCATCACTTCATTGGCTTTCATTTTATTTTATGGTTAAATTTAAGACTTCGTAATTTGTTTGTCAGTTTCCTGGCAACTTGACTCGCTCTTATCGCTTAGCTGAACTTTAGCATTCATATGTGTCAACTCCTGATATCAAGGCAGCACATCAGATGCTTTATAGTACCCAAGGTTTGTTATAAATCCAAAGGTGGAAGAGCTATTGCCATCGTTGCTCAGGTCAGATAATATGGAGAGGTTTGCCTCTACAAATCAGGCATCTATCTGGTCTTTGAGACAGCATCAGACCTGAAGGAACGAAAATCTTTAACAACTGCTAAAATTGAACTTTTTCGCTTCTACTGTTATAAAATCAAAGGAATAGACACCAGAAGTAAAATATTATGTTCCCATTTTACTTTTATGTTGGTACTGTAATGAAAGAAAAATAATTTTCAGATTTCTATTACCAAGGAAAATAAAAACCTTTCACGCCACTTCATAATTATGCTAATGTTGGTGGTCTATAATTGTTAGTCTTCTGTGCAGTGACAGCCTGTTGTGAACTTATTGCTAACATCCATAATGAAACACTTTGAAAATTTTAAATGACAACAACTGCATCACAATAAAAAAAATAAAAAAATGTCTGTACTATTTTATTTTTTATAGAAGATGCAACATTTTGTTGCAGTGACTCACAGTAGTAGATGTAGGAGTTGAAAGTTAGGGAGCAGTTCTGTATGTCGAAAGGAAAGGCATAGATGTCAAGATTACAGGAGCTCACAACTCTGAGTGGAAGAGCGTCGTGCACCCTTCCATCGCTGTACAGGTATATGTATGGAACAGACGGTGCTTTGTTTTCCTCCATGCTAAAAGAGCAAAGCATACAAATATGAATTATAATTACAATTATAATTAATTTGTAAAAATCAATAATTCTGACTGATTTAAGCTGTTTTGTGTGCAAATATTGCTCAAAACAGCTCATATTTCATTAAAAAGATAAATATTTCAGTATATTATTGTGTTTTCCCAATATTACAGAGTGAGTAAACACATGCAGTCATACAAATAAATTTGGAAAATCATCCACATATTCAAAGAGGTGTCTTACAAGTGTATCACTTATTAGGAATCAACTCACAACTCATTGATGACAATATCTGGAAGCCAGATATTCTCTTTGGGAACTGAAATGTTGCTCATGCCACACTGAACTGGGTCCCACCTGGTAAACTCATTCGTCCACCACTGCAAGAAGAAGAAAAGAGTGGTGATAGTAGTACGCAGAGTGGCTCAAGCAATCTCTGACACAAATAAAATGAGTAAAGAAATCAAATCTACTGCTGTAAAAATCAAGCTGGTTGGTTATGATATTGATATTGTTCTGCTTACGAAGTGCATCCAGAGGTAGGTGATGAGGACTTGAGACTTCTCATCCTGAAAGACAAAATATTAAATTGTTGAAATAGGACTTTTTCTTATTGTGCATCTGTGAAAATAGACATCAAAATTAAATCACACTAAAATTAAACTATACATTGATGAGTAAATATGTTATTTTGCATGATGCAATCATTATAAAATTACTTTGGTTTTAACTTGCAGCCTGACATTTTTAAAAAAAATCAAATGAATCCCTCAGTTTATATTTTATATTAGAAATGATATGTAATAATAATGTGACACTGAACATACCACTCCTAATATCCCGTACAGAGTGAAGTACATGGTGATGGTTGTGTGTGTGGTTTGGTTCATTACGGGCCGGATAGCCCTCAGGTCAAAGACAGGCCTGAGCGCAGCCAGCAGGCTCGGTTGGTCTGGTTTGGAGCAGTTAACCTTAAAGGAGCTGCACAAAGCTGATGAGGACAATTTACAGGCAAGTGAGGCCACATCTGTGTTATAGTCATTACAACTGTACAAAAACAGAACATTCAAACATGCATATCTTCAATTTTCCAAATTGTGAATACATCTGAAATTACCCCTACTAATTATGGATTGTCTCAAAAAAAAAAAAAAAAAAAACTTTGACACTTGTCATTAAAAGACTCACCTGGCACAATAAGAATGAGAAAAACCAGAGTGGCTGATGGGAAAACCCACTAAAGAAAGAGAAAAGAATTGAATAGAGATTTGAAGCAGCATTCAGCTTCTATGCACCACAAAACCGGAACAACCTTCTAGAAAACAGGAAAACACTGAGTTCCTTTATATCTCGGAACTCAGCTGTTTGGAGTTGAAACCTAATCATGAAACGTCAATCAATAATCTGATGTGCAAAATGTAATGTTGTTCACTATGTGCTCTATGGAATTTAGTGTTTTTATGATTTAAAGCACTTTGAAACGCCTTGTTGCAGAAAGGTGCTATACAAATAAAACTTGATTGATTGATTAATATTTACTATCTGAGAGTAAATCAAAGTTAAAAAGTTATTTTGTGACAGATTGTAATATCCAGATTTTACAGGAGGAGAATATGCGTTACCTTAAGTGCAATTTCCTTTGACGCCATGATGCTGAGAGTAAAAGCTGAATTTTAGTAGCTGTCAGGTGGATGAAGCTTCTTCTCCTCTTCCCTGTCTTGGAATAGGAAAACAAATTGAAACTTCATGTAAAACCAGGATAGGGGATGGTCATCTATACAAATAATGTTGGAGAGACCAAACTCAAGGACGAGCAGCTCATTTCCTCAAAGTTTTTTTCATACAAGGCAAACAAAAACCACAGTTAGCATGATGCCCCTTGGTTTTCAACTCGCATGACACTAAGACTGACCACAGCGCTGTCAGACACCAGTGCTGCTGGTTATAGGCAAATAAACAGTAGACAGAATGTGCCAAGTGTCTGGTTTCTGGCCAAACATGCAACCTTTCTGCAGCATTTCATTAATTTAACAAACATCTTGCATATTATGTCATATGTTAATCATCTATCCATACTAAGATGTGATTGATTAATTTTGTTTTTTAATAAAGATTCTAAATAGATGCCTTAAAGTGGTGCTTTCCATTGTAAGGGTCAGGACCTCTCTGGGTTACAAGGCAAAGCTTACAGCTCCCGTTCAGCTTAACTGAGAACCTTCTACTTGAAAGATCTGTATTTTTCCAATTCGTCAACTGTTGTCTAATGCACTTTCTTTCTGATATATCAGTTTTTCTAATGCAAAAACCTTCAAAAAAGAGATACTGCAGAGACAAACAAGCTAAAACAGCAAGTGGTATCAAGATATCTTAGGTTTCAATTGCAACCTGCAAACTATGCAGAAAGAAGAAGATGCTGCTTTGGTACTATTAATGTCGTCTATACCACCGGAAAACAAGTAGACTCAATTTCTTATTTTTGCTTCAAATTCTAATGGCCAGCATCAACACATATCAAAATAAATGTGAATGCAAACTGAAACATTTCAGCTCAGCATGGAGTGCATCAGATAAAAGTTAATTCTGCAAAATATTTTGCATTTACAAGATGCTAAATGAGATGGCTCTACTTCCTTTTTTCCAGGTGCCACCATAAAAGCATGAAATAATTACAGACCAATAGATTTAACAAACAAATTAGGTGAGGGTCTTGCTGGGTTTATTGGATTACCCATGTGTAGGAGGCTGTCATCGCTGAAATGTCCTTTTTGAATTTATTCTCAAGACGATCCTTTCTTTGAGGATGTGTGCAGGAATAAAAACTGTAGTGTTTATTAATTCAAACTGAAGAAACTCACAAAGACAAAAAGGCAACTGAAAAATCTTATGGACAGGCACCACAGGTAGGCGCTGCAAATTGCCATAAACATCTATAAGGACTTTAGGATGAGGATTAGAGATGTCTTTCCCCCGGGGCTCGTAAACTAATGGTGGGTGGACGACTGGTGGAGCCGTGAAAACGAGGGTGGAGAAGGCGCAGAGTGGTTACGATGAGGCGTGGTCCGATGCTGATGGGCTGCACCTGAGGTACATGATGCAGAGATTGCATAATGCAGGCGAGGCTGGAAAGAACAACAGATCTTCAAATGCCAAAAATATAGTACATCTTTTAACAGTATTTGGGGCCCGGATAGCTTTGCCTCAAAAAGCTTTCTTTTAAAATGTTTGTGTTTTTAAAAGAAAAGGGTAAAATATATATTTTTCTTAAATACACAATTTATATATAATTAAGATAACAAGGGGCTTGGACTAAAAGCTAATAATTACCTAAAATCCTGCACACATTTTGTTGACAAAAGTAAAAGTGACCGTTTCATTTTTGAAATCAGCGTCTTTTTATTGTCATGTTTCACCACATTAACAATAATCCAGAAAAATGTACCTATTTGTGTACACAATGCATTACATATTTCTGAAATTGTTCATTTTTTTGCAGCAAAATCAAATGTTTAAAAATCAGTTTAAATGTTCATCTTGGCATAATTACTTATTCTTATGTCTATGCTTATTTATTCTTCAGTTTACCACAGTGACAAGTCACTGACACGTGCCTTTACACAAAATGTTTTAATATAACATATATGGTAATATTTAAATATATTAATATATTAAGAAACACAATTCATATGAATTTGTTTTTAATGTTAACATTTTAAATCAATGCTAAAACAGACACTTTCAATTTATAACTGAGGGAAAGCAAAGAAAAGAGAGGGGGGGAGAGAGAGAGAGAGAGAGAGAGAGAGAGAGAGAGAGAGAGAATGTGTTTAGGTCATTGTTTTGTACAAATTCCCAGCTTGCATCCCTCACAATGACCAGGCTCATGGGGACTCTTAACATCAAGGTTTCTGTGCATCTTGTTCTGGACTCCAAGATCTTCTTGGTAGCACTTAATTCTTATTTTCACCATCAGGTTCTCCATGAGGACTTCAATGTTGTCGGACTCCACACTTGGTTTCACCATCTGTGCATTGGGACATCTCTTGCAGTTTTGGCGCAAAGGCCTCACCTTGACGGTGCCCTGCCCATTCATGAGGCGCATGTGGAAAACCACCATGACCCGGTTTGACGGCCAACTTCTCTTGCATGAGTTACAGCTGAATCTTTAAGAAGAAAAAAGGCACTTCAATAAGAAATCTATACTTCTGGAGACAGATGAGCATGCATGCTGTTCCTCCAGCCAGTTATATATATATATATATATATATATATATATATATATATATATATATATATATATATATATATATATATATATGAACCATTTGTTCTGATTTTGAAAGCAGAAAGCTCTGTCACTTTTAATAGTTGTTGTGCTATGTTACAAGGTTTTTTTTTAATTTTTTTTTATGGTAACTCTATTTTTATCTTCCTCAGTAACCACTATGGAATTTCACTGAACCATCAGGTTCAGTTTATGAGTGAAAATGCTAGAATGATTTTTAGACAGTGAGATTTTATAGCAGAGTAATTTACCTATGCTAACTAATAAGATGTTTTACTTTCTAAAGACAGTAACTCACCATACAAAAACGAGGTAAGAATTGTCTAAGCACTTGAGTATGGATCTAGTGCAAAATACTTTCAACATGCATATAATGTATGAACACTTAGATAGATGAATACTACAAATTTTTGGAAATACCAAATTTAGCAGAATAAATTAATCAACAGTTAAATTCTGACCTTGCACTTGTTTTCCTCAAGTACGTCTTCCAGCCCATGTTTGGATTATTAGGAACAATACTTTCATCAAACTCCAAATGCCAAGTGTGTTCTTTTCGGTTAAGTGTTTCAATTTCAGCCTGAAAGATGCGGATCCATTCCTGTTGTTCCATCTTTATCTTTTAAAAGTAGATGTTGGTTGAAGAAGAGTCAGAGCTGGAACAGCTGATCTGCACAGTTGACAGCTTGTGAATGTGACTCTTTACTGCCCAGAGGGAGGGTTGCGGCACTTAGGAAAACGAAACTTAAAAGTAGGCAAACACTGCGTTAAGTTTCAGTTTTTATGCTTTCAGCATAAGAAAATTTATGAAATGTAGATGCAGAAACGAAACTGAAAGGTGATAAAACTGAGAAACACTTCCACCTGCTGGTGAAAGTGATAACTACATGTATTAGAATTCTAACATACAGTTGGAAACCTACATACCACAAAATACTCACAGCTGTAATTTCAGAAAAAAGTGTTTCAAAATTTCACTCAGGTTGAATGAATAAGTATGCCGCACTCTCCAGATTTTTATTTTTGAATGTTTTGGAAAATCTTGTAACCTTTAACTTCCACTTCGCAGACGTGCCTTATGTTGGCATATCCTATACAACCTTAAAAGAGTGGTAAAAGCATGTGTTTGTAAAGTGAAAAAGGTAAAAAAAAAAAATAATAATAAAAGAAAATCTAAGAGCATCATTACTTTTGAAAGTTACAACTGATAATTGATGCTTTTTTATTTACAGTTATGCGATTTTAACCAAAACCGGAGTAGTGTTTACTGATCCCATACAAAATCGGAGGCCAAAAACTTGAGTACGGATTCAACAAAAAAAGCATCCTAAAGCCTGCCAGCTGTATTTTCTTTTTCATTTGCTTTTTCTATGATGCTGTTACGTGCTCTTATTTTGAAACCGGAAATGGGCGTCAATCGTCACTATAGCAACGGATACAATCTTGTAAGTTAGCGTGTGAACAAATTGACCTGTTATTTTTTATATCTGTGACTCCATTTCTCAGTCAAGTATGGTGGAGGAGTCAGATACATACCACATCCGACCTAACCATCGGCTGAAGTGAGTTTGCTGAAGTAGTTTCATGTTTTGTTTTTTCTTTTTGAAATACCAAGCGTTGCTAGCGAGATTTTGGCTAACGACAGCTTTTCGAAGTCGAACCATTGATAAACCATTGTTGTACAAAGCTTACCTTACTATAACCTTGTTCTAATTTAAGATAACACTTATTGCGTCGCAAGTGCTAACATTTCTGTAATTAAATAAAGTTGCATTTAGTTTCATTCTTTTCCTCTGTATGTGTATTTACTGGAATATATAGATACAGTTATTTGACTAAATTGATTACACACTCTTAAACAAGCAGTTTATCAGACTATAAGTAATAGTTAAACAATTGGGTCATTTTGGAGAAAGTTTTAAATCAATACTGCTAGCTGCCTTTTGATCTGAAAACATTTGAGAAGCTTTTTGTCTTTGCTTGCAATTAGTTCTGTGCATGAAAAATAAAGTTTAGTGTTCACTATGTCACCATGAATGAGAGTTCCACTAAGTTGATGAATTCACAATCTTGTCGAACTCAATATACACAATAAAATTATATTAATGATATTTGGAGCCAATATGCATGGTCCTTTTTGACCTCTGCTGAGATTAAAGTTCATTTTCTTGTGTTTCTATGAATTGTTACGTTTTTAGGTTTAAACCAGCTGTGGTAAAGCGATACATCCATGACATTGTGAGGGAGCGTCTTTCTGACATGCAGTATGATCCAGAGACTGTCGCAGAGTTGACCCGGTCACTGGCAGAGAGCATAAAGGACAAAGTGAAGAGTTAGTTCTGCATTATCCTCCTTTGGCCTTTACCCTGGGCACACTGTGAAAAATGCAATGTTCAGACCAATTTCTTAACCAGTAGTGTTTGTCATATCACTCAAACCACAACATGAGTTGATATTTTCTTAAGCTTTTTTGAGCTTCAGCAAGATGTGACATATGTAAACCAAATATTCCGCTCATGCTTTCAATTTATTTAACTGAGAGAACAGAACAGTAGATGCAGATAAATCAGAATAAATATACTAGCTTTTTTTGTGGCCTAGAACTTACATCAGCAGAAAAACATCTATCTGAAAAAGAAAAAAATAATCATTTAACATTGTAATATTATGTTTGTGCATCTTATCAATGTATACAAGCTCTGACATACTTTAATTTAAATGCTTGTACCTTGTTTTGTGCACAGCTGCAGAATTTGACAGATACAAGATTGTTGTGCAGGTGCTCATTGGAGAACAACGAGGACAAGGAGTGAAGTAAGTTATATCCATTACTAATAAACAAAAACAGACTGAGGTGTTTGTTAAAAACCATGCAGTCAATTTAAAAAGCCCTTAATTCTTAAAAGGAAAACATTAGGAAGGAATGGAATAAAGCACAACGCTAAACAAACAATGTGTTACTGTGCCTGTCATCAACTTTGACTCTGTATCATAACAGAGCAAGGGAGTGAGAATGGTAAAAGACATTTATTGTATCTTTTCTATATCTTTGCCGCTTCATTTAAGAGGAAATTATTTTCAGAATACATGCATAATATTTGTCACATTTGAAATTGAAATATTGCCTTATATAGCAAAGTGATGGGAAGGCCATCACTTTGCCTTCTAGAAAGAGCACTAATGGAAGAAAATGATAGAATATATGTATGTAGCATAGACTCTTTAACTGGAGCAAAAGAAAACGGACCACTAGCTAAGCAGTGTCTGACACATTGTCAAATATTTGCTTATATTCTGCACATTTTTCTGATTTTGAGTATTTAACTTAAACTTGGTGCCACCAAAGTGACACAAACACTTTAATACCACTGAAAAGTTTTCAAATGAAAATATATTCTAATTGTATTTTTAAAATAATTGTGATCCAGGGAAATGTTAAAAAATGCTTGTCACATTATTTCCGCTCCTTTCTCTGGGTGGTTTTTCACTTTTTATTATATTACAAGTAGGGAATCTAATCGATTTACTTACACATCACATAACTCTGAGGCGACAAAAAAATGGTTATGTGATTTTCTTTTTTTATGCAAAGAAGCATCTGAAAAATAGCCCAAGATTTGACAAGCCAACAAATGCATGGCTAATTACCTAATGTGCCTGCCAGGCAAGAAGATCATTAATGCAGGAAGAGAAGCAGAGACCCACAGCTCAGGCTGAAGAATCTGTGAACAGGAGGACTAACAGTTGTGGACTTCACAAATCTGTGACAGGGAGACAATAAGAAATGTATTTTAAAAGAAAGTACTCAGAAAGTCCAATTCACAGTTTGGTATTAGTCATGTAGGTGATAGACTGAACATGTGGAGGAAGGTTCCCTGCAGATGACAACAAAATAAAATGTTTTGACCTACACTTTTCAGAATGTTATTTGTTTAAAAAAGTTTCAAATCACAAATCACTTTTCTTCCACTCCTCAATGATGCCTTTTCTCAATAAAACTGATGAAATCTTGCGGCTGTCATGTAAAGGTTCCAGGGTATCTTTGTAAGCAAACGGTACATAAGAAGGGAAGGAAAATCTATAAGTCTCAGTCAGCATCTTACTTTAGCGTCTCGTCAGAATTCGTAACAAGGAGCTCAAGCTTTTCATAGATTATCTGTCTCATATTATACTGCCAGGACAGAATGACAGTTTATATAATTATGTAAAAAACATAAAAGTTACCTACTGCAGCTTTGAATGTACATTCCTGACACATTTTGTTTTTTCAGGATGTCTGCCAGGTGTTTGTGGGACGCAGACACGGACAACTATGCAGACGATGTTTTCATGAATGTAAGCACTCTGTCAGATTTAGTCAATACAATATAGGTTTCTTTGACAATGTTTCTGGGTTTTTTATAAACCATGTGTTTTCATCCCATAGGACAGCTTGTTCTGTGTGGTGACAGTTTTTGGAAGCTATTATTACTGAAGACTTGAAGCATGGATGACAGCAGATCCTTTTATATGAAGAGATATGAAATGAACATTTGTGAGACGCCACACTACCAGCTCGTCAGCTTCTGCTGAGTGGAAATATGTCATTTCTGTCTCTTTCAGACGTATGATTCTCACACATCCTGTATAGGACCTTTGCTGATGTAGTGATAATATAATGAATGCTGTCGGTGTAATTTCCTGACTTGACAAGATAGTTATTGATGACAGAAGCTGTTTGAACAGCTAATTCTGGATTGCACCTAAAGATGTTCCAGTCTGGACTCCCAGGTGTTGAAAAGATGGTGTCAGGTCAGCTGGGCAAAGGAACTTTCCCAAATTCATTTCATTTTAAAGGATAATTCAATAAAATAAAATTATCTTAACCAACTCATGTTATTGTTTGCCCTTTGGAGCTGCTGTATCAGAAAAGGTCAGAATGAAAAGAAATGATCATCAACTTTTATAATTATAGAACAAGTCAACACAACATATCTGGATAGCATCACAACTATTGCCACTTTCTTTATTCTGCATTCTACAAATTCTAGTACTTCCTTGACAGTTATGCTGTAGCTTAGTTTTTTGTGAATATTCAAATGTCTTTATGAACTGTCTATGTCTAAGCAACTTTAAACGTTTAGAGCTGCAGACAGCTTCTATAACGGGTTAAAGAAACTCCTGATATTTCTTTCATTTCTGTCATCAAATTTAAGCTGAAAAAATAAACCAGTGAAGACGTTAATGATGAAAAATGAAACTACATGCTGCTGACAAAACAGACAAGGCAAAACACATGGGACTTTTATTTTTTTTTTATGACAGAAAAGAGGTTTTTGTTCCTACAAAATGACTCACACCTGCTACCTATGACGTCTGAGTTGTCTCTCATTTCCTTCTAAATTAATCCAATGAAATTCAACATCTACATTTTTTTTTAACAATTCCATTTCCTCAACTTCCACATAAACTTGATACTTTACACATAGTTGCTGTCAAATTGAGTGGCTGGTGTAAGTTCAAATGTGGAAATGACAAAATACTCTCCTATTGTAATCATTTGTTAAAATGAAAATAGGCATTTTGTATTACGTTAGTTTTATTCTCATTCCCAGTGAAGCTTTAAATCAATTGTCTTCTGAGTTAATGTTTTAAAAATCCAACTCTGACTAATTTGTCTTCCTGTCTTCTTTGTCTTTATCTCTGCACAATCTGTTATCTCTTGGCTTTGAGCGATTGGTCTGGAAACCATGTTTGTCACTGATACTTTATCTGCTAATGTAAGCACAGAGTCTGGCGACAGCATAATAGCCTAATCGTTTTTCGGTCATGGCCATACCTTTGGCTAAGACCGCTCCATAATGAAGGATATCTGCTGCAGCAAAAACATCGCTATAAGTCAGAGTGGTTTGTGGGTAGGTAGGATTCCCCAAGTTTGCAGAAATGTTCTTCTCCTCTACTGATATTACTTCTATTTTTCAGCAGACTGCACAATGTAAACAGCTCTGGTCTTGGAGAATACTCAGTAATCTGCCTCCGGTCATTTAATATGTTTACATTAAATGCATAATCACCCATTTAAATGTGAGCAAACTACATCAGCACACAGAGATGTTTTTTTAGGTCAGGACCAGATAAAATCAGCAGTTTCAGAATTAGAAACACTAGCAAATAATTTTGTGCAGGTTATGTTTATTCAGGAGATTTTGTTGTCTACTGCTGTGCTTTAGCCCACTGTACAGTTTAGCTGGTGTTATTCAGACTTGGGGCCTTCAGTTTTATTCCAGGATAAATTGCTGTTCAGTCATTCTCAATTTCCTAGTTTCTAAACATTCTTCACTGTTATTCTTTCAACACCTTATGTGTCTTCTGTTGTAATATTTATTTTACAGTATTTACATCTTGCTTTCTGTCTGTTCAAACAATGGTTTTCCTTTTAAGTTTTTACATGTGTAGCAGCTCTTTACAACTGTATTTTATTGATCTTTGAAGGCAGACATTTTCCCTTTGGAAATTTCCAGCCACACTTGTTCAGTTTTCTTCTAACTGTCCTGCCCTCAACCTCATCATTTAAAGCTCTAACTGAGACCTGCAGACTCTGAGGTTACGGACAATATTTTTGCTGTAATATATGGAGTGACCTATAGGTGAACTATATCTTATGTGGTCTCTTGAGAAAATTATGTCCTAAACATTTCTGCTTGTGAATAATCCATCTTATAGTAGAAAGACAGATTTCAAATAGTTTTAAAATTACCTTATAAACCTTTTTAAATAGAGGGGGAGCTGTTTTGGTTTTGTCAGTAATTGCAGCTGGCGCTGTCATTATTTTATCACACACCTGAAGGTTCCAGAGCAGTAAGTGGCCAAATGTTTAGTTTTCATATTGGATCTCCTATGTTACTATGTTTCAGTAGTAAAATCTGAAAGTGAAACTAATACTATTTCAATTAATTATTTCATATCTGCTGCTTGCAGCTCCTGAAAATGCAAAAATTGGTCAGAACAATAAAAGAATAATAATAAAAAGTTATCGCTGCTATTCATGCATCTTTCTCCACATTGCTTTTTCCTTCCACTTAATTTTCCTGTAATGCTGTATGCATTGAACAGCCATCATCTTTTACCGTCAACCTTTTAAGGCTTACCTTCATGGCTGCACTAATTTCAAGTCAGAATATAAAGTTTATGCCATATTCATGTACTAAAAATTGGTCAATCCAGCTAAATTTTATGTTCTCCTTTGCTGAAAGTCATAATTATCACAATGAACAGAAATAACTGCTAGGAACATATCAATCTATCAAAGTGGTAGACATTTTAAATGGAATTAGTGATTAAATTAAATCTGATAAATAATCTCAAGTTATTGAGATGTGCAATTTTAAAGTGAAATATAATTTTATGATACGATTTAAAAATGCAATCATTTTAGCTGCTTGACTCTGAGCTAGGACAACGTTTTCCTGCAGGCCAATAAAAGCAAGGTTCCCTATGGTTTCTTGTCCCTGAATCCATACAGAAGCCTATTCAGTTGCTATGACGGCAGTTATTATGGAAATCAAGTAATGAAAAAGTCTCAGTTCACCTTTTAGGAAGTAATAATTATATTAAATAATGTGAGAAAGCTGATGATAAGCATACTGTTATGTAGTCAATTTAATTTGTTGCTAGCTCTATACTCATCTGTACAACATGCCAAGTCAAATGCTCTTTCTCTATATGTATTTATATATAGACAAAAATAAACAATCCTAATCCTCATCCACATTTATATCCAGAAATTAAGCCTTTCCTTGAACTTCAGTGACCTATCGGTGGACCACAGTCCAGCAGTAGACAGTTTGTCAACTTTCTTTTCCTAGTTTGTTCAGGAAACAGACTTGTCTTAAATTAGATGTAGAGTACCTTTCAGACATTTCTGTTTTTGTGTTTATGCATGAACTTCTCCGCCTGACTTCAGAAAAGTGCTCCCGCGGAAAATCCAGCAGCAGCATTTGAGAATGAAGTGTAACGAGACAGGAGAAGTGAGCAGGTGATGTGATGAAACCCCCAGAGTCAATTAGGCAAATTACCTATATGCTCATTACATATACACATTGACTGAGGAGGGCCTTGCAGGTTTATTTCTGGTTTCAGACGCTTGGCTGAAAGGTGATTTTTCTCCTGTAGGCTTTGTTGTACATTTATAGAAACTATAAATAAAAGTATTGATGACATTCCTTTGCAGAAAATTGTTTTGATGTTGTAATACTGTGCTGATTGCTTGATAAGGCTGTGACTAATTGCATCATGACACCCTGGATTGACTAATATGACATGGCCATACATTTTTTGGTGCAGTCATGGAGATAAGCAAAATAAATTAACCTGAAATCATTTCTTCCAGATCTAAAAAGCTTCAATGCCCATCAAAACAGCTCAGTGAACTGAGGTGTAATAAATCCAGGGTCATTGCAGAAGACCCAAAATAATTATATGAGGTGAGGTATGATGACTAACAAGTAGAAATGAAGTCTGTCTAATCTGTTAAATACGCTTTTTTATGGAAATCTATCTATCTATCTATCTATCTATCTATCTATCTATCTATCTATCTATCTATCTATCTATCTATCTATCTATCTATCTATCTATCTATCTATACACACACATATATGCAGATGTTGTATTGTACAGACATAAATATTTCTATTGGTTGAATCCAAACATAAGTGCAAAAAACTGCAATTGAAAATTTTATTACTTTTGTTTTTTGTAATTATTTTCTTTTCGTTTGCAAAAGAAAAGAACAAAACATTAAAACTGTCTAAATATTGAGAATTAAATATATATAGTTGAAAAATTTAATTGATGAGGAAATATTTAAAAAACAAATGTTAAATGTTGGAAATGTTAAAAAATAACAAATGATAAATAAATATCATAAATATAAATATCAAAAATAGTCCTGTAACCCTATATACCATTTTGATGTAAGCCCAATGAATTCTGTCATCTGTCAATAAAAGGGGGAAAAAAATCTCTTAAATGTATTTTTAATTCCTAAATTCTTTCAGAACTTCTTTGCTGAGTCTCAAAAACAGCTCTTTACATTTTAAGCAGGGTTTTTGATGTGTTTCCTTTTGAATACATGATTACAGATGCTGACATTTGGGTCCTGCTCCACTTGGGTCTGTTATCATGGCAACAGCTGCCTCTGTCATATCCTGCTCAATCTTCTCTTTTTAAGCTTTTCGGAAGCAACATTACTGTATGCCTGCGCCTACAGATACACCTGAAAATTGGAATAATCTGATATGCAGATATAAATAGAAACATGCTTTTCTCTTTGTAAAGCTTTGATATTATATCCTCTTTTCCCCAAATGTTTAGACCAAAAGTAGTATTCAATTTACACCAGGGCTATATAGTTAAAAACAAAATTGGGCACTCTTTCAAATTTGTAAAACTGGATTTTTGCGTGTTACTTGTATACATGCAACAGATGAGGAAAGTAATCAGCCTGTTTCTGTGAGCTGATTGTCCTGTGTGTTACATGTGTTGTTTTGGGCCTATTTAGTTTAAATTCATCTAGAACATCAAAAGTTGCTGGATTCACATGACCTGCTATTCATACAATCAGTCGCTGTCACAAACGGAGCTCCATGCTATCCCCTTTAAATACATTATTTATTACTACCTGAATAACATGGATGTCCTGCTTTTTGAGAAGTTAAAGATATTTTCTGCTGCTGAAAGTCAAAAAGAGAGCCATCTTTAGTAGCATTAGACTGCAAATAGTTGGGGAATGAAAACATGCAGGTGCAAGTTAAAACTCAAGAGGGGATCATAGTTTTGCTTTTCTTTTACCTTTTTTATTAGCTTTACTCAAGGAAGTTTCAAGGCATTGCAATTCTCATCTAGCAAGGATGTTTACATTTAATTTTTTACAATTTAAACTAATACTATTAAGCACAATACCAATATGAAAGCAGAAAGATTTTAAATGCAAGCGCCCGTCACTTGCAATATGAGATGCTATCAAACAAAAAAAAAAAAACTGAGTTAGTTTGCCTTTTTTTCCTTTTTGCTATTTGAAGTTTACAAATGTCCCTATTTATCATATCATTTGTCATATCATATGCTTGTAGTTTCCATAAAACTTTGTAGGGATTAAGCAGATCCATTTATGAAAAAACAAAATGACCACAAAAAAAACAAAGAAAAAACATTTTTGGATTTAATAAAAATATATATGGGACTCACTCATTCTCATGTGATGCAATGAATCCAGCTGCCACTATAAATTGATCTCTAATTATATTTATAAATTAACTATAATTATTGGACTGTATGATTCACAATCCCTAAAGTGGCATCATAATTGCCAAGCTGCCCATTAATAGATAGCTGTCAGTGTAATTAGAGAAAATGGCTGGTTGCAGTCTGTGTGTTCTTTGAGTGTGCTGTTCCCTTTGTTCTATAGGATTTTATAGAATGGTAATTGGCCCTTTAAAAGTAATTTCTGTGCTTTTGTTCGTTATTAGATATTGACAGCTGTGGGCTTGTATCTGCTCTTTGTTCATCAGCAGTCACCGTATGTGACAACAAGTCTTGCTGGATCCTCTGAGAAAGACAATTATTTGATGTTTAGTGTCACATTTCGTGTGTTATTAGTACTTGTGAAACATGGCCGCTCTTCACATCATCACAAATTGTCGGATTCAGAGTTGAGAGCCTCGAGTAATTGTTTGAGCGCTTGTGATGCTTGTCTAAAGCGTGATGGTTTCTAATGGTGCTGCATTAGAAATGGTCATCTAAAATCACTCGTAACTTTAAGCTGTATAAAAAAGAATTGTGGTGTTTATGTATAATTTTTGTCAGATTTATTTTTGTCTAAAATTACATAAATTTAATTTAATTTCTTAATATTTTTAACATGACTTTTAGAATACTGACCTCAAGTCAGGATTAAAACTCAAGGACCTCCTTGTGGCAAGGCGAGCAGCTGCTGCTCTGTGCAGCAAGACCAGATTATTTCTATTTTAACAGAGGGTGTTTTGTCTTTATATCATGACTGTAGCTAAGTCCCATTTTTGATGTCACTTCAATTAACTTCGTTACTTTCATTACACACACCGCTAACATGTCCTGAACTTTGTCTGAGGTATATTTTGCATCTTAACATATTTATGCCTACCTTAAAAACAATAATAGTCATCTTCTAGAATCAACACTCACTCAGATCATCAATCGTAATATCGTGTGTGAATTTTTTTTGTGTGTGTGTATGTTTCCATATCATGAAGTCACTTTTTACTCTATTGCACACACTATTCAACCCAACACCACAGTGGCAATTGATTTTTGACAATGTGAAAGCATCCGTGAGGACACCATCACCTTGGTGTATCTGATGGCCGATTAGTAACATTCATCCTGAGTGAGCGGGCTACAGCGGTTGCAGCATGAAAACAACCCAGCATGAATTCATCACTTTTTTTTAATCCAGCATCACTGGAAGATGAAGAATGTAAGAGCCGATGTTAATTGAAGAGAAAGTTTGCCATGCACAGATTGCCAGTTCATCGCAGAGCTGGCTCAGGCTGAAAAATAGCCATACACCCTCTCCCTGACAGCTGCAATCAGTTGTGAATCACCAGTTAAACTAACATGCATGCATTTGAACATTTAGCAAACTGAGGAGCCTCAAAAAATGTGCAGACTGTGGTAATGAGCAGCTCAAATAATTTTCCATATTTCATACTCTATTTTACATTTTTGTAAGCTAAGCCTAATTTTTTGTGGGGTTTAATGGTATTTTAATTATTCTTTGGGTGCAGTATTTACTTTATAATTACAAGAGTGATAATGCAGAGTCAGAGATTGTGTGACTTAAAGATGTTTATTTAAGAAGTCTCATAAAACTGTTTTTGCTGCATACAGTTGATTATTTGTTGATTAATATGTATTTTAATTTTATAAATAAATCCAAATGTCAAACAGCTTTACAAAATAAGCACCATATTGCCTTGCGTTCTACTTTAGGAGACAATCTGCACAAAAATGAAAATTATTTTTTTAGCAGGTCTTGAACTCCCTGAATACCAGCCTGACAAAAGTGCAATACTTAAATTTTCTCCATCTGATGCATCTTTGATACATCACAATGTTTGTGCTAAATATGTGTTTTATTCTGAATTAAGAAATTATTTTAAAGTTACTTTTTGCATGTACTTGATTTTCTTTGTCCAGAGTAAAAAAAAATGGTGATCACAAACATGTCACAAGCATGACAAATATAAACAAAGAAATGGTTAAAGGAGGCCACTGACTGTTCAACTTAAAAATCAATTAATTCAATCAATCAATTAATTTATTTACATAGCCTTTAGCTTTTCACACAGGAGTGCTTACAGGCATGGAGGGTGCATGTATAAGAAAGCTGTGTGTTCAAGGAGGTAAATGGGTTACTGATTTTTCTTTTTGTCACTTTCCAGAGCCTAAACACAGGTGGAAAGGTGTCAGTCGGATATCTCTGAATTCCTCCTTTTTGAATAAATTATTTATTTTCTACCTCTCAAGAACATATTTTACTTGCAAAATAAGTTGTTCTTCAGCTCAAAGTGCTCGGTTTCTTCATCTAGATTAAATTCACTTGAAAGCATTAAGCACAGAAATTGAGCAGTCACTCGCTGGAACACGAGAAGCACAGACAATAGTCCTGTTAAGTGAACAGAAAGGTGAATAGATGAACTGAGCGTGTCTTTTCATCTTAAAGATGGATGCAGTCAGCTCCCTATTCAGTGCTGTTTCACACCTGGCTTTCATATTCAAACCGTAAGATTTTGATTGAGAGAGAACTTAAAGTCTCATCAGTCTAAAAGGTATAATTTGAGGGTTTTAAGCAGTCACAAAAGGTGAACATTTTAGTCAAACGTCACTGTAATTAATCTAATTACCTGACCCTGAGCAGGGAGACGGCATGGATGGGTTTCGAGTTGAACTTTTATGCCCTGAAAATTTCCTGCTGCATGTTTCAGCATTCCTTTAAGCTTGCAGCTGTAATGCCCTGAATTTATGAGAGAAATAATAATAAGTGTGTTTGCAAAAGGAGTAGTGTTCATTTGAAGAGTGTGCAGGTCCCAGAATCTCCAGTACAAATAATCAGAAATAAATGTTTTCATTGCCTCATAAATGTTTTCTTTTCACGTTACTACTGTGAAATCACAACCCAAAATCTATTATATGTATTTTATGTTTTACAACACAAAGTAGTGACTAATTTGGAAGTGGAAGGAACATGATACACAGCGTTCATGATTTTTTTTTTTTTTTTTTTTTTAACAATGTAAAATCTGCTCAGTGCCTTTGATACTGTGTGGTAAACAGACATACCTGTAAATCCTGGAGAAACACCTGCTGGAGGCTGTAAAATGCTGTAATCACAGCAGGTCTGTAAAGTATTGAGTCAGGTGGCTTTGCACATATGCACCACACATTTCATCTTGCAAATAAAATGATTGAAATCCATTTATGAGTTTCCTTTCACTTTCTAAACTCTGCACTGCTTTGTGTTGGACATCATTTAAAACCCTAAAATCAATCAAATTCCAAAAAACTGAAGTTTGAAGTTGTAGTCTAGCAAAATATGAAAAAGGAAATAATTACTCAGGCAAGGTATTTTAGTTTTACCTTCACTTTTCTACAGTACTGAAGTTTTTTTTTCTTTCCATGAACTTCTGACACCAGCACTTCACAACAGGAAATCACCTTCAGGTGTTTTGTCACTGCTGGAAATACTGCAAGATGTCACTTGATGCAGGCTGGACTGTTAAAATTGCAGTGTTTTTCTCAGAGATGGTCTTATCTGACATAGTCAGTGCTTTGTGTTGGACCCTTTGCTGGACACATCTACAAAATGAGCAAAGTAGAACGCAGCATGCAGTACAGAAAGGAGAGGGAACATAAATTGCAGCTGTTCCAAATGCTTTTCTCTGATATGTACGATTAAAGAGATTTAAACTTTGCAAAGTCCCATTTTCGCTGGAAAATTTGATTAATCTCTAATCTGTATTATGTGCACAGCTTAAATTTTTTATAGCTTCTTATTGTGGATACTGGTTTTGAGAAATAGTGTCATGAATTACATGTTTGACACATAATCACGGTGCAGCAGTCTTCAGATGATTTGATAAGACTGAAGACTTCACACAGTGCATTTAGTCAAGGCTCCACATATTTTAGTCAGCGAGATGAGCTCAAATTGTGGCTCAGTCCAGTTCTATTGGGCCAGGCACTCTTTCTTAGTTTACTGTAATTCACACTATTTTCCCAAATGTATAGTAAGATCTACAAAATCAGACTTACTTTGCTCACAGTCATTGATGAAGTCCCTGAGAATAGAATAGAAATATCCTTTTTGTGACCCTCAGTGGGGAAATTTGGATGAACCAGCAGCAAAGTGAAAGGCAAATCAAAACATTCACACAAAGATCAAAACATAAAAATAAAAATTATAAGAATAAGAGGCTGTAAAGTGTAAATACTGCCCTTCGATTCAAACACCAAACTTGTGCTCTACCTTAAGTGCACCAGACTTTGAGCAAACACTTCACCATCATCACTCAATAATTTGCAGCTACCGTATCAGGGTTAATGCTGTCAAAGCTCTTCTTCGAGACGTTGCATAATTTAAGGTTTAAGAGAGCGGTGTTTTCTTTCTCGTAGCCTCTAACAGAGCCAACACATTTCTTCAGGTCTTCTTTCATGATTGAGCGCATATCGTCTTGCTTTGCACCTTGCTGGGAGAGGAATGTGCTTCACAGGAGAGGCCCGTCGTCAACCTCTTTATCCCTGTTCTTATTTACTTCACCAGCTGCTACAGCAAACACTCGTCCACAACACTTAATTTGAGCACCATTTGCTGGGGCATGTCTTTTAAGCATCCTCTTTTTACACACTGCAACTTCTGTGTTTTATCAAGAGTAATTTGCTGACAGTCACTGCATAAAGTCTACCTCATTCAGGTAGAGATATAAGTCATTTAAACAGTAAAATGTTTAGATTTCTATCTTTACAACTCCTGAGTCACTCCTTCAGTCTTTTTGCTGAAGTCTGATTTTTTTGCATTTAGGAGCCCATAAAGAGCTCAAGAGAAAATAGCATCCTGAAGCAAGTTCTCTTTATTTGGCTACTTTGCTACTGCCACAGTTGTTCTACAATAGATACTAGATTAAGAAAAATGTCTCTTCAAAAAAGCTCTTCACTGAAGTTCGGAAAAAAAAAATGTACAGTAGCTCTTTAACCCCAATAACTGATGTTTTCCACGTGTTTTCTTAACACGTCAAATTATTGGACTCCTACCAAAAGACTGTTTCCTGAAATTGATGATCAAAGTGTGTCAACAAAGTATTAGTTGTTTTGATTTTGATTTTTTACACTCCCTCTGAGCAATTGTGTAATTGTACTGGATAAGTATCAAATTAAAAGTGGAGAAAAAGTTTAAACTATTTACCATTGTCTTACTTTTTATTTTTATTTTTTTTATTTTTTACAAAAATCAATGTATACACATCTGCGACTAAGAAACTGTCTTGATAAAAGTTACAGTTCTTCAACATTTCCAGCATTGTGTTGTACTAGTACTGAAATGAACAAATTAAAACTTAGTTTTTGCAGACAGTCTGTTTATTTTTAGATTTTCCACAAATAATATGGAGTTAAATTCCCCAGAAAAAAAAACTGTGATTACTGAGCATGCTTGTTAATGTCTTGGTGAACTGTTGTTTTTTTTAATCCTTAATTAATCACATAAATACATTTATGAATAAAAATATACTGCTCAAAAAAATAAAGGGAACATTTCACTTTAATTTTGTGTGTGGTTCCAAATCCAGGCCTACATTGGTTAATAACTTTGATTTCCATTGATGATTTTTGTGTGATTTTGTTGTCCGCACATTCAACTTTGTACAGAACAAAGTATTCAATGAGAATATTTCATTCATTCAGATCTAGGATGTGTTATTTGAGTGTTCCAGTGTACCATTGTTGTGAGTACAGCTAATCCACTCAGAGTCTGAAGTTTTCCTTGAGTTAGTCTTCAGGACCTGCTAAACGCCTCACCATCATGACCCAGCAAAGATAAGTGGCTTCAGACAGTGGGCGGATGGAATAAATTCACCAGCTTTTCTATGACAAAAAAAAAAAAAAAAACACCTCAGGACTTCACATTATTACACAAGACTCTTCTTCATGATTGAATTTGCAATGAAGCCTTGGCTGTGCTGCAACTATATGGAGTATAGCTGAGACCCTCAATTTATGCCCTTATGTCAAGGAGGCACATGTGGAAATTGCATTTCCTAGAGTTTGTGGAGACATCCAGTAAGTATTCTTGGTGACTGTCTGTGGCCTGAGGAAAGATTGCAGGTCAAGGCAGCTGAATTATGTCATTTTTTTATTAGAAAATGCTGAACAGGATTAAGTTCTTTGGCTCCAGTTTCTGTAAAAGATCTTCAGGAGATTTTATTTCTTTTGAATGTGAACTCAATAAGCGTTCCTACATTCATAATGGCTTCATATTGGGCTTTTAGTAAACATTATTCTTTTCTTATTTGAGTCTATATTTGACCTACAATCTCCATATTAAGTATACTTTCAATGAAACCAGATCAAAAATAATTTCTATATATCAATATAAATAACACATATATATATATATATATATATATATATATATATATATATATATATATATATATATATATATATATAT
>NW_015112618.1:559534-572612 GCF_001443285.1 Poecilia latipinna | reverse complement strand
ATATATATATATATATATATATATATATATATATATATATATATATATATATATATATATATATATATGTTATTCCAATAAAACAAACCCACAATAATGATTAAAATGATCACATTTTAATTTGTTAAAGTAAAGATACAAAAATAAAGATTAAAACATTAACAGAAATAATTAACAGAACAACACCTTCATATATCAACAACTGATTAGATACAGGCACAAGTTTGATGATTAATCCTCCACAATAACATCCATAATGTTTCACTATTTTGTACTAACACTACTGATACTACTAATACTACTAATCTGTCATGGTTGTTGGTATTTTAATAATAATGAGAATTATTACACCGGCATATACAGAGATGCAGAGAAAATACAGTGTCACAGTTTCAAATGAGTCCTTTCTAATCATTGTTCCACCCCATTTAAAAAAGCTGTACAAATACATCATTTTCAATAAGTGTCCCATTTAAACATTCATTACACTTTCAACAGCATTAAAGGGTTAGTTCAGGTTTTCTGATGTGCAGTTCATATTCTACCTGCACTTCAGAAGTCCTGAACAATCCTTTGAGTTCTTTCAAATTGTGAAAAGAACCAAATTTAAAATAAGATGAACTATTCTTTTAAAGTGCTGTGAAACTTATCTGAGACAGGCTTCAAACTGGGGAACCTGAAACAGACTTTCTAAAATACATTCATGGTTCTTCATGTCTTGATGTATTCAGATGAGCTTAGCGGTCGTATAGGTGATAGACGAGTTACTGATCAACTCTTTACATTTAGCCCATTTTAGGAAATTTGTTTTCCATCATTTAGCAGAAAGTTGTGCTGTTTTCACATAATTCATCTCCACAGACAACATTTTCCAGTAATATTCCTGTAAACATTGCTGCTGATGGTGGATAATGGAGGCATTGACTAAGAACAAGCTTGTTTTTCTAAACAACAAGCTTTTCCTCTTCCCTTTTCACATGGCCCCACAGGTTTTTCTTCAACATGAAAAACTGGTCTCATCTTTCTGTTTTCCCTCCCCATCTGCCACCATGTCAGCCTCAGCAACAGCGGCTCCGTTGCTGAGTGGTGCATCACTCAGGGTGCTGCGCAGCGTCACCCGGGTCACACTCAGAGAGTGTTTTCTCGGATTGATATGATGCGACCGATGGCACATGACCTCTTTGAACATTTCCCTGAAGCGGGTGGACATGAGGTTGTAAAGGATCGGGTTGACCGCTGAGCTGAGGTAGAAAAACACGCCGGAGATGATGTGCACGTACTCAAAGATTTTATGATGGCTATCAGTCCAGTCACTGATGAAGCTCCACATGAGGCGATCCGTATGAAAAGGGGCCCAGCAGATCCCAAAAACCACCACTAAGACAACTGAAAGAAAGGGAAGAGAAAGAGTATTAGACGTGTGTGGCAACGATCTTGAAAGTAAGTTAATGATTAATGCTGCCAGCAAATTTTGCCTCCAATATAAAGCTCCCCTCTGAGGGCTTTGCTTCCATGATGCAACATTTTATGATTTTTCTGGACTTGTTTTAATCCTTCACATCAGAGTAAAAGATGTCTTAAAACAGAAAGCGCATCAATGTGCACTTTATCCCTCTCATGAAGGCCCCTGCGCTCCTCCTCAAGCCCTCCTGTGGTTTTAGAGAAGCTCTCATACAAGAGCTTAGCAGAAGGATTAAATCACATCAGGACTGGAAAGCTTTAAAAACCAAAAGCTGAGTAACAACAGACCAGCTGCTATCCTCACGCTGTACCTTTACTGATGCACTTCTAAAGTCTTTCTGCATGCTGACTTTGTTTAACAGATAAAAAGAAATTGGAAAACATGAAACCAAAATCAAATTAAAGATCGCAATTGATAATATTCTTCTAGATAGAGTCACTGAGCACAAACACTTGATCATAAATGTTACTGGAAACATGATATTGTTAGTTCACAGTCCAAGATGGCCAGAAGCATTTCTATAATGGGGAAATAAAAATATATTTTACATCATAATTTATTGTACATTGTATACTTCACACTTACATATAGTCACATACATTTGCTATGGAGCTCAGGTCTGAAGTTATGCATATAAATGTAATTTAGATATAATTTTCAACTTAAAAAGAGGAATGAGATTTCTCCATAATGCCATTTTCAGAGACCATACAAATCCACTAGTTTTAAAATTCAAAATATTAAGATTTGGAGATCTTAATATTCTGATATTAAGATCAGAATATTAAGATCACAAAATAACTCAGTTATTTTGTGAGTTTGACTGAAAACTCACAAAATAAATAAATCAAAACAAAATTTGCTACCAAAAAAAACCTTCAGACTCAAGAAGTAGCTTAGGGTGAGGAAGTCAATGCCTGTACCAAACTACATCTGTTTAAAAGAAATCTAAAACTCAACAGATTTAAGGAATATAATAAGGTTGAATAATATTCAATATTATTATATTGTATATAACAGGATAGGACAAGTTGTATGTAATTTACTGTACATTGTATTACTTCACTTCTCTTGAGCAACTTACAGTGTTTTTCTTCTTTGTGGATGTATGTTGATTTTTTATGTGTTTGCACATTTAGGTGTAAAATAAGACTCTGACAATAAAATTAAAATGCATGAGAAGTATTAATAAAAGGAAAGTGGAATTCATCTGTTTTATTTACATTTTATGGAAAACATGGCATGCTGAAAATTATTTACCCAACTCGATGTTTAGTGAAACAATTTCTGCCTGCATTTCAACAATCAAAACCCTTCAGTAGTTTCTGCAGGTATTTAGACAATTTGTCTTTGGCGATGAACTCCAAGTCTGTGAGCTTGGAAGGCCTCATTACCATCACCCTAATTTTAGCTTCCTACACAAATTCTGGAGCAGCTTCAAGTCTGGGTCATTTAAAACATTAATATTACTTCCAGTCAGGAGAAACATGTTGGTATAATTATCAGTTACCAGCATGTTTAATTAAATCTGCCAGGCTAATGATTAATTACTCTAGCAGATGTAAAACTAAATCTTCCAGGGGTTGGAATCATTTTGAGCTCAACTGTCAGAAGCTAAAAACAGCTTACATTGTTAACACTGTAATTATATTTTCTCTGTTTTAATTAAAGCTGTGAAATCATATTTTACGACTCGCACACACATTAGATGGTGTTACTTTCTCCCCCGATAAAAGTAAATAATCTCTGCTTATGGCTGAAAGGCTAGACAAAATGTTTTAAAGGCTGTGTATGCGCCTTCTTTCATTATACACTGCTCAAAAAAATAAAGGGAACACTCAAATAAGACATCCTACATCTGAATGAATGAAATATTCTCATTGAATACATTGTTCTGTACAAAGTTGAATGTGCTGACAACAAAATCACACAAAAATCATCAATGGAAATCAAATTTATTAACCAATGGAGGCCTGGATTTGGAGCCACACACAAAATTAAAGTGAAATGTTCCCTTTATTTTTTTGAGCAGTATATTTCTGAAAGAAGAAATCAATTTCACGTGGCATCTTAAAGTGTAACAAAAGCAAGAAAAACTGAAAATGACCCAGTAATGAGTAAAGATGACGATGTTTCAGAAAGTAAAAAAATAAAAAATAATAAGAAAAACGTCATCTATTAGCCAGAACGTGAACTCACACAACATTTTTGTGACCTGTCGGCGTCGGGCTTTCTGCTGCTGAGTGCGGATGTTGCAGAAGCTGTTGTTTCCAAAGCCAGACTTGGCTTCCATTGCCTGTCGCATCTTTTCACGCTTCAGCTGCAGCCCGATGAGCATGTAGAGAACGCTGATCGTGATCATGGGCAGAATGAAAAACACGAAGGTGGTCACCTGGATGGTGAGGTTGTACATCCAACGCGGCTTCACCACCGTGCAAATCGCTGAGTCAGGAATCTCCAGGTTTACGTCGCCAGCAGGACCGACAGAGTGAATATGGAGGGTGAAGATCCCGTGCAAACTCGTGTTTGGCACAGCGCACAGCACCGACATGCTCCACACGGTGAGGATGACCCTCTTGGCATGAGTACGTGTCACTACATACTTTGCTCTCAGTGGGTGCACCACAGCAATGTATCGCTCGATGCTCAGCGCGGTCACGTTGAGGATGGATGCCAAGCAGACCATCTCGAACAGGAAGGTTTTGAAGTAGCAGCCTCCCTTCCCCAGGAGGAATGGGTAGTTTTGCCAAAGTTCATACAGCTCCAGCGGCATGCCGAGCATTAGCACCAACAGGTCTGACACCGCCAAGCTGAACAAGTAGTAGTTTGTTGGTGTCCACATGACCTTGTTGCGTGCAATGACAGTGCACGTCAGCACATTCCCCATAACGCCAACCAAGAAGATGAGCAAATAACTGAGGCAAACAGGCAGAAACACAGATGATCGACGAGGCCCCAGATATTTTTCTAGATATCCTTCCTCTGTCAAACATGAATCATCCATACCAATATGGCTGCCATTCATGCCAGAGGTCATATTGACACACTGCTGTCCTGGAGGACAAAGCCACTCTTCATTCCCAGCCATTAGATCGAAAGAGCAGTTATCTGACATGGTGAGGATGTGATCGGACGGAGGATCTGGAAAACAGTAAAAGTATATGCGTGACATTTGCATTACTTCACAATAGATTGTAAAGTAATAAAACAACGAGTCTGACGATATGGAAACAGGAACAATCATAAGTCTCAAATTAGTTTGACAGATATGTGAGTAATACTTTAGATGGGGAGATATTGTGTTTGTGCACAGATGGAAAACGGGAATCAAATGTCAAAGAGCGGTAACTTGTTTCAAGACTGCGCTTGCATCTGCAAACTTCAAATGTATTATTTAATGGGACTTTATGTGATAGATCAACACCAAGAAATGCTTGTCTGCTAAGTAAAAAAACTATAGTTTTAAATTGTTTCCTATAATTTTTACAACTACCAATCTGAAATGTACATATTTAGTAATAACCTTAAGTAGATTTCAAGAAGTCTAAATTTTGACACATGTAGAGATCGAAGCGAGCTCATAGAAGATTATGATCTTATTCAACTTTTAGGCCTACATGCAAAGCACCATGTGGGATGCAAACATCAAACCTGTCACTGGTGGTGGCGACATTGTACCGTGGGCAAGCTTTTCTTCTCCAGGTACAAGGAAGTTAGTTTCAATTATTTCAGTCAAAAGATATTCATAATGGCCAGGTCAAAGTACAAGCGTGGGCTGAGTTGAAAATCAGTGGCAAGATATAAAAATAGCAATTTAGGTTTCAGCTTGAGCTGATTTGCAAAGAGAAGGGGGCAAAAATGTAAATCTCTAGAAATGCAAATTCCTGCATATCTGAAAATATGAAGTGGAAAGGCTGGTTCATTAACTCAGTGCAGCTGGAAATCAAGGCTAACCACATTTTTTTCATATTTTCTTTAAAGATTCTGTAGCATCTTTGGTTTTTAAGTAGAAAAATTATAGAAAAAAGCCTATCGAATGTGGCTGTTTAATATTCTTAAAGCTACAGCAGGACATCAAAAAGCTTTAAGAACCACAAACCTAAGGGAAATCGGTCATAAACAGATCGCGCCCAAACTGAGACACAGATTTAATTATATTTGTTGGTTTTATTTAAAATCCTACCGCTTTCTTGTCCCAACTATAACTGTGAACTGTGTGTAACCTGTGAAGGTCTCATTAAGCTTGTGCATTAAACTCATTTTGAAAAACAGGGAAAATTGAGATATTATTTAACTGCTCAGCGTGCTGTACCGCTTCCTCTACTGTGAACGAATTAAGAAACTAATGATTCATTAAAACTAATTGCATCACTTCTCATCAGAGGTATTTTTAACATGCTTGATTAAGAATGAGGAATGACTGTTAATGACAAAAATAGAGTCACAATTAGAATGAAAGATGAAAGCTTCAACACTGCATTGAGAAAGTGGCTGATTTACATCTCTCTACTCTTTTCATTATATTATTCTCCAAACTTTAAATTTGATCAGCATCCACTGTTGTCTACTCTGATCAGGGGGTTCACTCCTGACAGTGAGTGATTGAATTAGTTTAGGAAGCCGTATGTGTCATGATCCGTGGTTTTCTGTGTGTTTTTGAGTTTTTCAATGTGTTCCTGTTTCCCTGTGAGTCTCTGTCCTGTCCTCCCCGTTGATTGCTCCCCAGGTGTGTCTCATTCCCTTAATTACCCCGTGTGTATTTATACCCACCTGTTGTCTGTGTTCCTGGTCGGGTCCTGTCAATTGTCAAACGTTTGCAGTCTGTGTCTGTCTGTCTGTCCGTCTTCCCAGTTGTACTGGTTAAGTCCTGTGTCGACGTCAGTTCCAGTTGATTTAGTCTTCGTTGTCAGTTGCTACCGGTGCTTAGCTGCGTGCTAGTTGTTCCTGCCGTGCTGCCTGATTTGGACTATGTGAACTACATTCATCATTAAATTCATCTTCACCATAACCTGGGTTCTCTGCGTCATCTCCTCACCACTTCAACCCCACCTTATGACAGTATGGTTCAGAAATCTTCCTAATTTGAGAATACAATTCGGTGAGCTCAAGCATATTCAAAGCTCATTTGCACACAGAGTTGATGGGAGTCATTATTTGGTTGATGTCAGTGGATGTGATGTAAACATTTAAGGGCTGCAAGAAGAGACTCAAATCTGACATCTTCTAAAAACATGCTGTTTTTAAAAATATATATTCTTTAAGTAATAATGAATAGACCCATTTTTTTCTGCATGTTCAGGTAAATTGATCTGATTTAGTGTTCAGTTTTGTCTCAGTTTGTTTTTTCTGTCCAATTCTGGACAGACAAATTCTGGACAGACAGGACATCTCTTTAAGTTTTTCACTTCCTTTAAGAGTCCTGACTTCTGCCTCACTGAGTGCCCTTTCAGACAAAATCAGTAAATGAGTCACTTAACTGCTTCTGCCATCCTCTTCACAAAAATATTGTGAAGACACACATATTGTGTTCATATTCTGGTATTTTCCAAATTGTTTGGAGGGATAGTACTTTTGTAAGCTTTTGATTATATGCAAAATAATAAAAAGTTATATCTCTCAATATTCTGTCTTTTACTAAATAGAACAAATACCTGTAATTCAAACAAACCTAAAACATGAAACGTTTTTAATATCTTTGAGAACAAAAACATGAATGCATTCACTCACTGGGTATAAATATGTAAATATTTGGTTTGACTATCTGAACAAGAAAAGGCAAAAAAAAAAGTGCTTTACTTTAACTTTGGTCAGTTAATGGGATTTTTTTTTTTAGATCTAAAACATATGCAATAACAAACATCTCTGTTTGCTTCCTCTTTGAACTGAAAGCATTAATGGAAATATTTTACTGGTGAAAACTTCTGATGGGATTGCAAACAAAAAGCTCTTAGAGAGATTTTGTGCTTGTTTCCATTACACACAGACGGCCTTTGAAGATCAGTGTATTAATGACAATGCCGGTCTCACCTGTGCAAATGGCATATAAGGTTATTTAATAAATGGACCATCTGACTTCATTTCTAAATACGGACTCATACTGTGATCTGTTTACTCCAGAAGTCAACGGCGGGGAAGGGTAAAGACGTCACACCTGAGCTGCCAGTATTTCAGCAGGATCTACTTTTACAGTTTGAAAGTGAACAAACTGTCTAAGCTTGCTGGACAGTTAAGGACCGAACATTTTCACTATAGTTACTTTATAAAGCTATTAAGTCTAAACAATGATTTATATAATTTTGTATTCTTATGCCATACATCCAACTTCCACACAGTTGTTTGTGTCCTTGTTAATGATGTCCAGAACTCTTTGCCAGTGTTACCATTAAGAGAGCAGATTTTCCTGGCACACTGAGCTCTTCAACGTGTTTCGCAAGTCCCATCGTACAAATAGGAGTGAGTTCACTCCAATTCAATTTATTTATCCATCAGTCTGTTGTTTATACAGGAGCTGGTATCTCCAGCAGTCATCAGGCAAGAGGAAGGGTACACCATGAACAGGTCGCCAGTCCATCACAGGACAATCAACCACGCATGTACGCAGTCATGCCTAAGGGTAATTTAGAGAGACCAATTAACTGAACAGTCATGTTTTTGAACTGTGGGAAGAAGAATGAGTTCATGGAAAGAAGCTTTACGTGGATGGGGATAATTTGTAAGATTCATTCAGAAAGTTTTTATGCTTGGATTCGAACTCAGGACCTTCATTCTGCGAAGTAACAGAGCAACCAGCTGCAGCGCAGGGCAATCCCGGTTCAGTTCTTGTTACTGAAATTTGAGATTTTATTAAAACCTAAAATAAGCATTTTTTTTCTTACTCTGTTTCTTTGTTTATTTTCAAGAAAGAGATGCATCTGTTTTGTTGCATGGGTCTGCACAGTAGCACAAGGTCCTGGGTTCAAATCCCAGGCTTGAGTTTGCATGTTCTTAATGTGGATGGGTTTTCTCCGGGTAGTCCAGTGTCTTCCCACAGTCCCACTGTGACCCTGCATGGAAAAGCGAGTATAGACAACAGATGGATGGATGAATTTTACTGCATGATCTGGAAATCTTTGACAGAAAACAATCTAATTGAAAATGCACAAATAAAGGTTGAAAAATAAACTTTTAATTACTGAGTACAAATAATATTTAGATGTGAATCACTGTAAAAATTGTCACCTATGTAAGAAAATGCTTTTGGAGAGAATATAAAAGATGTTCAATTCTTTATATGAACAGATAATTTGTTTCTATTTTTTTTTTTTTTTTTACAGATTTTTGAGTTTTTTTAATACAAAGATTGGAAATATTTACACGAACATTTTCACTTTTCTGGATTGGTGGCATATACAGTATTTACTTTTTTCTAGTTTTGACAGGGATTATAAGGCTAGTTTAACAGGAATTCAAAAATATTTTACTAGTAAGCAACAGAAAAGTGTAGGAAGAATTGTTTTCTTTCATTTTCCTGAGTTTGAGGTTTATTTTCTTTCCATTAGCTTTATAATGTTGGAACAGTGTGTTCTTGTTGACTAAAGCTCTTGGTATGGGATGAGAACATGATCATCCTGCATGATTGGTCATATTTCAGAAAATAAAATTACAATTAACAGTTTTATGGTACGCTATAAAATCTCCAAAAAGTAGGAAAGAATAAATACAGTTTTGCATATAATTTTAGCAGTATTATGACTGCTTTATGTTCATAGTTAATCAAAAAGATTCAATTACCAAGAGCAATAAACTGGTATTGTTTGGCAGAGCACATTGGCACAAGCTAAGGATTGATATGACAGCATCCACTCTGCAGAGGCTGAAATTGCACAAGCATGAAATTGGGAAAGGAAGAGGTCAATTATGTGTTTGTGTGAAGCAAATAGGATAATGTCTTGCAACATTTTAGAGAAGGAGTGTATTTAGTTAGCAAAACATTTTAATGTGTTTAAATTGTAATTACCAATATGCCCTCTGGACAGGTTTCATATTTTGCATAAAACAGCAGCGAAAGGATTAAAATCTCAGTTACTCATGTAAAACACTTTAAAGATGATACGCATATTGACTTAAAAGAACAAGAAAGAAAAAAAAAATTATATATACATATATAGATATACTTTGGGGTTATAGCAAGCCAGCATGTTTAATGACAATAATTTTCTTTTCCCCCTAAGAGTCATTTTACCTAAATCAAGTCCAGGAAAATCTGATCAGTAACCAAGAATGACTAAAGAAAGTTCATCTTTTCAGAAAAAAACATGAAGCAGTTGCCACACCTGATCTCCCAATGGTGAATACTTTTCTAACAAACCGACCTTTTAATGATTTTTAAGCTTGAACGTTACATACATTTTGTCTTTGTTCTTTCTCTCACATGCTGTCATGAATAATCAAAGTCAGCAGTTTCAATTATAAATGACTGCCTTGAAAGAAGTGAACCCATCATAAAATATAAAAGTAACCTGTCGCTCTAACAGGGTCAAAATAGATTTAGGACATTACTCCAAACAGGAAGTTTCCTTTCTTACTGTGGTTCAATTTAAGAATGAGAAGCAGTTCTTGTCCGTTAAGCATGCTGAGGACTCAGCACAGATCTGCCTCTCTATTCAGAAATAATAGAAACACATACATATTTTTTAGATATTTCTAGTTTTCTTGCTCTCAAACAAAAAGCGAGGCTTTTCTGACAGCATTATAATTTTTTTTCTTCCAATTCATCTTACTCTAAAGCAGGACAACTACAAAGGAAAAAAAATAATACAAATACACCTTAAATTAATGTTATTTTGTTCGATAATGCAATTATAGTCACCACCATCAAAATAAGGTACAGAGACAAAAACAAAATCCAGGTTTTAATCGCACAAAACTGCATAATGGTTGACTTTAACATAATACCACTGTTCATATTATTGATCGACAGACTTGGCAGGCATTATATTACAACGCTATTGTTGAATCTACATTATGTCTTAACCTATTACTTTATGAATAAAAAAGATTAAATGTCAGTTTGTCTTTGTATAAACACAAGAAAATTAATTCTAACTTTAAAATAGTGCAATAAATCAATTTAAATGCATCAAAGCAAACCAGAATTTTGACTTACTCATTTTATCATTAAAGCAGGAATATGATAAAAATGTGATTCTATAAGCCACACATCAACGAAGGATATAAACTGAAAGGTTGAAATATATACAGTATATATATTTTTTGTAGATTTTGGCTATCCATTACAGTAACTCATCCCAGGACTCAGAATGTGTGTTTTTCAGAAAACATAAATCTCCTTACCTGCAATGAGTTGCTCTGCTGAGGTTCCTTGCTATAAACAGAGATTAGAGGCTGTGGTGTGGTGTCATCTGAGTCCACTCTCCACCTCGTCTGTTGCTCTCTCCTCAAGCCTGACTGCAAATCATGCACATACATAAAGTACACACACACATACACACGCACACACACTCTCTCTTCTATCAGCCTCCCTCACCTCCTCTCTTTCTCCTCTCTCTCTCTCTCTCTCTCTCTCTCTCACACACACACACACATACATGTGAATTTAAACCTACATGTTCAATTCTTACTACTCTTCCTCTGCAGCTTTAGGCGATTACTGAAGTTATAAGTCAGAATGTGATATTTTGATTGGTGGTTCTTGTCATGTCAGAAATCCGCAATGCATCAGGTTTTAATGCTTTTCTAAAAAGTATCATATTTTACCACTTTATTCTGTGCCACCACATGTGGAGTGGAATTTTCTTTATGCCTTGATGTGAGATTTGGCAGCGTGCTGCAGGAAGGAAGTAGAAGAAGCTCCTACGGTGCAGACATCAGTGTTTTGCTCCTGTCGATGTGAGTATGTCTCCCCTACAGAGGACAGAGGCTTGTTCCCATAACTGGAAACATGGTGTGCAGGAACAACTGCGCAAGTGACTCATAACAGCAAGGTGACAGACCCCCCGGGTGGATCCGCCTGACACTCAAAATTAGAATCAGTGGTTCCTTTGTCTTTATTTGCCTGAACCTTTTATTTATTTATTTGCTTCCTACTGTTGGAATGCCTTTGACCTCTCAAGCTTTACACCCAAGCCCTGCTGCTCTATGGCTTTCACCATCTACACCTCCTTCTCACTGTTGTATGTATTTTGAGGTGCAAGAGCAAGAAGTGGACTTTAGAAGCGTAAGTATGTCAGCGTTAGGTGAGCTTTCAAACCAAATATGCATGCAACCATCAACAAATCACAAGCAAGCAAACTGTCACATAAATCTCTCTTAAGACTTGCGCAGATTGAGTGAAGAGTCGGTCAATGTGACTGAAAACAGAGCCGTGCAGCAGATCGTGTCGTGTGCTGCTGCAAATCTTCCTGTGTTGGTGACAAACAGCTGGGTGATCTGACTGAGGAGGAAGAGATGGTTGTTGTGCTTGTTATTTTCCCTTCTTGGCAGTTTATGCTGGAAACACAATACTTGTTTGTAATGAGAGAGCTCTAAAGGTCAAAGCTCAGTCATAATCGATTATCTTGGCAAGAGCTGGAGTGAATTCTAAATCTTAAAATGACGAAATATATTTCAACCTAAATAGCTAGTAGTCAGTACAAAGCTATAATAGAACAAAATGACAATAGAATAGAAAATCCTTTATTGTCCCTCAGTGGGGAAATTCGAGTGTGTGAGTAGCAGAGCAAAAGGTAATGAAAACATACAGGTTTACAGACTAAACGCTCAAAGAACCAATCAGAAAAAAACAAGACGTTTTAATAGGGTGTAAATAAGAATAAAAGGAAATCTGAATGAAATTATTTTTAACATACTGTGTGGTTATCAAAATGGCATTCTCAGATTAATTAAATTTGATGTGCATTGTAGTCAGATGACATTATGACAGCATGATGAAAAACTATTCATGAATTGTCACAGCTAAAACACATCCAGCCAATCAAACTCACCTGTTTATTGTTCCACCAATCACTCTCTCAGTTTGTACTGTTTCTTTGTCTTTCACTCCTTGTTGGATTATTCTATTTGTAGTTCCTGTTATGTGCTCACAGTCCCTGCTTAGATAAGTCAAAGTTAGATAAGTGAAAATTCAGCGTAGATTCTGGGTCAAGTGTGTGCATATCCTCGGTTTTTGATTTCAGAAAACCAGTTAGCTGTTATCCTGAGTCGAGTTACTACTGGAAACTACTTCATGAACAATCCGTGATTGATAGCAGGATTGTTTGAGCAAATCTTGAGTTTGTCCTTCTGTTTTGCTGAGAAGTGACATGAGAAAATGGTCAAAAATGGGGTTTTCATTTCTAGAGCAGCCTGTATATCTCTAACACTAGTAGAATTCTCCATCAGGAGAGGGTAAACATTTTATGTTATGGTCAATAATTTATCACAAATATCACTCATACAAAACAAGGTTAAAATCTTTGTGCTGTACCTCCTTTTGTTGCCAACAGCATGCTGTCAGGAATATTACTGTAGCACCTAAACTGTTACTGCAGAGGTGTCCACCAGGAGTATTGTGTTTTGTGTTTTGATGATATAAAGTACTTTGAACTGCCCTGTTGCTGAAATGTGCTGTACAAATAA